>NW_026099573.1:19809449-20006954 GCF_025091365.1 Daktulosphaira vitifoliae
AAAAAAAAAAAAAAAAAAAAAAAAAAAAAAAAAAAAACACATCATAGTAAAACCAATACCTTCTCAGCTTCGCATCGAAGCTAAAAATCACTCTGTATACTTGTTTGAATTTACTTATATTATTTTATTACTTTTTTATTTCAATTAAAATTTTTCTCGGGCGGTTAATTTTGTATTATATTCTCTACTCTAATTGTAGTTTTAACTCATAATATTTGTAAAATTAATTAAATATAGAAATTTTAGATCTAATTTAATAATCTTCTTAAAGATAGCAATTAAACATACATTGGATTATTAATCATGGCTACTATTTTTGTTAAAATTTCATTTTCTTCTAAATTGTTATAATTTAGCAATTCTGCAGCTCCCGAGGTCATAACTCCTTTAATATTGGTCATTTGGTCAGCAAATATAGGCATTGCTATAATTGGCACTCCTTCGTAAACAGCTTCAGTAGTACTCAACATACCACCATGTGAAATAAACAGTTTAACGTTTGGATGAGCTGTAAATATAATAAAACATCAATTCTTTAATATATACATTTTTTATTTTAAAACTAACTCTCAATATTTCTAATTATAAAAATAATAAAGTGTTTCCATTATTAAAAATTGTTAATTTCAGAATATTTTCAACAATAAAAACGGTAGCACAGTGTGGGCGTGTCACAGTGTAGACGTCGCATAAATTAGATGATATCTGACAGTGATTATAATCACAATCATAAGAAACATTCCGATGCATTTCTGTAGATAGTGTTTAATTTTAAAAAGTTGGTGGATTATACAAAAAGCAAAATGAATTTTTATTTCCTTTTTTATTCCTGATTAGTAGTTCTTTGATTTAGAAGTATTATATATTAACAAATATTTATTATAGCAATTAGATTAGTAAGAGTTTAATATTTAATAATTTAGTATTATAATTTTTTCGAAGAATTTATAAAAAATTTTGTAGTAATTATTAATTTTACGATAAACGTGTATAAAAATTAAAGGGCTTTATATAAAACTTTTCAGAAAACAATTTTTTGTTAATTGTGAATTAAAGGTTTTACAAGAATTATCCATCAGATTCAAAAATATACTTCTATCATTTCATTTTTCGTACTCATTTCAAATCTCCAATTATATTTTTTCTAACACCGCCAATTTTTGATATTACTACCAATTAGTTAAAATCTATTGGGAATATAGTTCTGAATATTTTAATTATATCTTCTATTTCAACACCAAGAGTTACAAAGAAACGATTAATAAATTTCTATTGAAATAATTTATTACGATATAAATACAAAAAATATAATAAGTGATTTTAACAAAATGTTGGGCTTTTTTCATAAATTTTATATTAGTAGTAATTATATATGTTACTGACCATATATCAATTTAAACAAAACCATTTTTGAAATCTTTATAAAATTTTGTATTTCATGATATCAATTTTAAACTTGCAAGTTTAACTAAAACAGGTTAAAAGTTTAATGTTTTTAAATTACTAATTATATCACTTTCATAAAAATCAACTTTAAATGACCAAAAAAATACGTTAAACATGACATTTTAAATCGAAATTTTGTACGGATTACTTTTAATATGTTAAAAATAAAAATACATTTTTAAATGTAAATACTCGTTTTTATAAATTAGTCATGTTAAAAAAGACACGATGGAAAAAATCTAATTGTAGTTATTCAATCTAAATGAGATAAAAATCTAATGAATTTTGAATTTTTTCTACCTCAAAAAGAATTTAAAAAAAAATGCAAAAAAAACCATTGAACAGACGGATTTGAACGTCGTACCCGAACGTGGAACTCTAATGAGACAACCATACACCACATGTATATTTGGATAAAAAGACAAAGTTAGTTCAAAAATTCTAAATCGCTTCTTTCAACGTAAGAGGTAAAATATTCAAAATCAGTTTTTTCAATTTAAGTTAGATTATTTTATGTAACTTTAATATGGACTTATTACTATGGTAAACCCTTGTAAGGTATTTTAATATAAAAATGTTATAGAAAAATAAAATCAAAAATATGAAATCGAGAATTTTAACACAAAAATAACATATTTTTGAATACAGTAGCCTTTTTCACCATTAAGACAATATAACATTTGATTTTTTTTTTTCATATTAAAGTATATTACATAAGTTTTAATTTAAGATACATATAAAAGTGTCAGTATTTCCGAAAAATTTGTATAAAATTAAATTGTAAAAGATCTATTTCAATTACGCATTTTTAAGTTTTAAACCTCCTTTGTATAAGAGGAAATGGCCCGATTAAAAAAAAAAGAGTTTGTCGAATGAAGTACAGAGTGTTCGACTAACTATGTCTCACGTAATATCTTTAAAAATACAAGTTTTATAAATTTTTAAACATTATGTATCCTTGATGAGGTGTTTCATAAGAAAATTTAAATTTCCACTACCATCCATTATGCTTAAAACTTGTATCAACTTCATATTTTCAAATGGTAACCCAATTTTTTTTACTTCATTAGATTTAGTTTAATAAAAAAAAAAATGTTTTTTAAAAATATATTTTACTTTATTTAATATTAAGCGCTCCACGGCTCTCTAAAATCTAGGATTTATTAAGAAAAAAATACAGACTCTAACGTTTGAAGTCGTAAATCGATAAGCGCTACCAGTTATATAAATAAACATACCAAGGTTACCTTAGTTAATCTAACTACGTGCGTTGACACAGTAAACCGGTAGCTCTTATCGCTACATAAAATAATAATGTGACCGTGTTGGAAAAACTATTGAATTTTTTTATCAAACATCATAAATTTTAAAGTAGCGTATCTTGTTTAAAATTCATAATTTTTTTTTTTATGTCGAACAAAAATATCTAAAAATAATGTGTAGTTGTCATTTGAAAATCTGAAGTTGATACAAGTTCTAAGTATAAGGGATAATGATAGAAATTTAATTATTTCTTGTGAAACAGTTCATCAAAGATCCATAATGATGTAAAAAAAAAAAAATTGGTTACAACACTTGTATTTTTAAATATATTACGTAAAACATAGTTAACCGATCATTCTGTATATATAGTGTTAATCATAAAATATTGTATTGATCCATACATTTTTCAAAAATATTAGACGTATAAAGTTAAATATATAAAATCGAGAATTTTATTACAAAAATAGCATGTTATTGAATACGGTAGCCTTTCACTATGGAGACAAAATAAAGTTCAATTTTTTTTTTTTTTTAATTAAACTATATTAAATGAGCTTTAATTTAAGATATATATATAGAAGTATCAGTATTTCTGGAACATTTTCAAAATATTTTGAAATCCCTCTTATTGATTGGTAAAGAGTCAAATTAAAAAAATATATAAACCAAATAATAGGTAAATAGCTAATATATATATAAAAAAATGTTTGTTTCTATTCATCTATTTTTTAAAAATTTATGGCAGTTTTAAGTAAAAAAAGTTGAAAATATGTCCAAAATTACTGATTTTTAAAATTGTAATTTTTTAGGGTAGGTTCCTCATTTCCAGGAAACGAGGGAAATTTTTTCTATTTTTGAGGGTAATGTCTTCCACTAGATACGATTAAATCGTATCTAAATTTAAAGATATATTAAAGATCACAAATTTTGTGATCTTTTTACATATTGTTCATCAAAATCAGTCCAGTGAGAGCTGAGAATATAAGGTGGTAACAGGCACAAAAAAAACACATCAATTAATACGTTCTCAGCTTCGCATCGTAGCTAAAATAGTAGAAGGTAATTTTATATTTTATTGTAATTTCTTCAACTAACTGAACATTTTTAAAAAAATATTATTGAGTAATCAATTACTATATGATTGACGCTGTTTTTTCATTAAAAAATGTTTTCTCGATATTTGTAAACCATTCAAATTTAAAAATGGTATACAGGAAATATTGATCTAGTAGAAATTGAAAACTATAGTGACAAACAAAATAAAAATAACACCTCTGTATGTAAACTTAATATTAAGCTTCATATCAAGGCTAAAAACAGTACGAAAATTAATTTTCTTGATTTTGGAAAATGTAATGTGTTTAGTTCTATTACTAGAATAAACGTTATTATTCATTCTCACCTAATATTTCTCGTTGAGGCATCCACTTTTTTGTCATAATATTAAGACTTTTCCACGGTAAGTTTTCACCTTCATATTTCCATAATACTCTTTGAGGAAGTTTATTAAATACATTTAAGAACATTTGTCTCTTTTTTTCTGGAAATGTTTCTCCTCGCAGAATACTTCCCATACAAAAATAAATAACTCCATGTTCTGATTCATCAAGGAATTTTTGTATGTCCTAGTCATACATTATTTTATATATTAAATTATTATAGAACGAATATATGAAATAATTAGAGGTTAAAAAATATATATTTCATAATAAGATAAATTATAAAAAATAAATATCATTTTCTGACAAAAATTAAAGAGAAAAAAAATTAAGACATTAATTCAGTAATCAAAATTACATTTTTTTATGTTAGTTGTTATTTATTTTATTAATTTTTTATACGATTCAAAATGTAGATGAGATTGATTAGAAGACGAGTAGTATAATTTTTAACACTAATAAATTTGTAATTTTATGAGCGAATGATAACGTACAAAATGTAATTGAAAAATTATGTGATTCACGGGAAGATGGGTTTTAAAAAATTCCTCGTAGAATAGGACAAGTGGACTTAATTATACACTTACGTTAAGATATTAAAAAAAACAATTAAAACCAATATACAAAGTACTAGCACACAAGATATATTACGTGTGTTCAATAAATACACAGACTAAAATTATTACAGAAAAACGTTTGATGTAACGGTAATATTATTATACCAAAATAAACTAGAGATAATGACCATTATTTTAGTATATAATAATAATAATCATTATCTCAAATCAGTCATTGACAATATGCGATTAAAGTTGGTCGATTTGTATAAAATAATGATTTCACGATGGATAATATTACGGAGCAACACGCGTGTATTAAATTTTGTTTCAAAATTGGTAAAAATGCTACGGATACTTTTGAATTAATTAAATTGGTTTTTGGAGATGTTTTACTAAGCTGTTGTGTAACTTTTAAATGGTTCAAACGTTTTAAAGAAGGTGGATATACATTGAAGATGACCATCGTCCTGGGCGTCCGTCAACATCAAAAACACATGATACCATTACTCTTGTTCGAAACAAAATTAGATATGACCGACGATTAACTGTCAGAGAAGTAGCCAATGAAGTTGACATATCAATTGGTACTTGTCATTTGATTTTATCAGATGAATTGGGTATGAAAAGAGTGTCCGCAAAATTAGTGCCAAAATTGTTAACTGAGAAGCAAATGGAACATCGCATTGAAGTTTGTTTGGAACTAAAAACTCGGATTTCTAATAACCCAAATTTTATAAATTTGGGTCATTTAATCAATTATTACGGGTGATGAAACATGGGTGTATGGATATGATGCCGAAACCAAAGTTAAGTCATCACAATAGAAGACTGCAAATTCCAAAAAAATGTCATCATGTCCGGTCAAACATTAAAGCAATGCTCATTGTTTTTTTCGATTTTTTTTATTTAGTCCATTATGAGTTTGTATCTACAGGTCAGACATTAAATTAAGTGTTTTATAAACAAGTAATAGAAAGATTAAGAGAAAAAGTATGCCGTAAAAGGCCAGAAACGTGGAAATCAAAGTCGTGGTTTTTGCACCATGACAATGCATCAGCGCATTCAGCACTTTCCTTCGTGAATTTTTGGCATCTAAAAATATACCAGTAGTACCTCACCCACCAGATTCACCTAACATACCTCCCTGTGATTTTTTTTTATTTCAAGACTAAAAAGTACCCTCAAAGGCCAAAGATTCGATGACGTCAACGAAACTATTCAGAACGCGACACAAGAGCTAAAGGCTATAACTATGGAGGACATTCAAAGGTGTTTCAAAAAGTGGCAAGACCGTTGGGAGCATTGTATCGAAGCTAAAGGACACTATTTTGAAGGTGATCCATTTAAATAAATAAATAATAAACTTTTAATAAATTTTGTCTGGGTATTTATTGAACACACCTCGTATATTTTATGTAAAATAATATTATATTAAATTACTCCCATTTATTATATTAAAATACATTTATCTTTTAACTTTGTCACTGAATATGATTTTATCTTCATGATAGAATAATAAACAATGGTTAATGTTAAAAACTGAATATTAAAAAATACTGTACAAGTATAGAACTATTACAAAACACATAAAAGAATGAGTTGATATTTTGAGATGAATAAATGGTCACCATAGACGGTGTTAGATGAGAGCAACGGAACACTTGATCTCATATAACTAAATATAAAAAGGTCATTCGGTAGTTTTTTATTAGGTTTGGGTCATATGGTATATTTTCTATAGAGCTTCAAAAATTGTAACAAATACTCTAAAGGTAATGTATTCATTTAATTTATTTTAAATTTTGTTAAAGCATCAAAAGGAATGATTTTAAATTATTGAAATCACCTTCATACATTTTAATTTATTGATTTATTTGGATAAATAAATTGTATACTTCTTTAGTTAGACCTACGTTAGAATATTGCTCAGTTATTTGGAATCCTTCACAAGTCGGATTGATAGAATCGCTTGAGCGTGTACAAAGAAGATTTTTACGTTTAATCGCATATAAGAGACGTATGATTCCTATTAATAACCCTTCCGAGTCAATATCACTTAATTCTGTACAGGCTTCCCTTAACTTAGATTCCCTTGTTAATAGGCGAAAATATACAGACGTCTGCTTTCTTTCTAAATTAGTAAATGGTGCTATAATCTGTCCAGAACTATTACAATCCATAAACTTTCACGTTCTTGTCCCACATTTGAAATCCCTTTTCATCGAACATCTTACGGTTTTAATAACCCTGTTGATCGAATAGCCAGAGAGTGCAATAAATTAAAATTTGATTTGTTTATTATGAATGATTTGTATTCCTTAAAACACTGATTTTAGTAGCCTGATGCATATCATTAAATCACCTTTCTTTTTTTTGTAAATTTATTTTAATATTATGTACTTAATTAATTATAATTGTAACATACTTGTATCTTATTTTAACAATGTTTTATTGTCACTGTACTTGAGCCCACCTGGGCGTTTACACCAAATAAATAAATATGTAAATTTAATATATAGCAAAAGTGGAACTGTTAATTAAAAAGTTAAAAAAAAAAAAATTTTTAGGTGTTTAAACCCAGCAGTAATCATAACTACTTACAAAAATATACTGTTTTTAAAAAATAATAAGATTTAAAAAAAAAACCTAGCACAGTGGGGTCGCGGCAGGGGATGTGGCATAGTTGGGTTCAGTATAGATGATATCTGATAGTAATTAAATCACTATCATAAAAAAAGCTTCGATGAAATCTGTAGATAGTGTTTAATTTTAAAAAATTGATGGATTATTCCAAAAGCTTCATGATCTCCTATTTCCTTATTTATATCCTGATAACAAGTTTTATGATTTATAAGTGTAATAAATGAATAAATAAATATCTATATATATTTATAATATACAAATATATAAAAGGAAATGGTATTATTTAAAAAAAAAGTATGTCGAATGAAAGAAGGATATAAATATTATTTCTCATAAAAAATTATATTGATCCATATATTTTTCAAAAAGTTATAACATTATAAAGTTAAATATTTAAAATATAAAATCCAGAATTTTAACACAAAAATAGCATTCAATTTTCACCGTGAAGACAAAATAAAGTCAGACATTTTTTTTTCCATAATAAAGTATATTACATTATCTTTAATTTAAGATATGTATAAAAGTGTAAGAGTTTCCGGAACACTTTCAAAAGTTAAGTTAAAAAAGTCAACTTTTTGTAAAAAAATTGTCATTTTGAATCCTTCTCTGTGAGCAGGTAAAGGGTCACATTTATAAAATATACATACCAAATGATAGGTAAAGACAACATGCATTTATAAAAAAAATTAATTTTATTAATTTGGTCATTTTTAAAAAAGTTATGACAGTTTTAAGTAAAAAAAAATTGAAAAAATATCGAAAATTAGCGATTTTTAAATTTGAAATTTTTTTGGAGATTTTCCCCATTTACGGGGAACGAGGGAAATTTTTTCAATATTTAAAGGTAATGTCTTTGACTAGATACGATTTGTGATCTTTTGACGTATCGTTGAAAGAAATCGAATCAGTGAGAGCTGAGAAAAAGTGGTAACAGACACAAAAAAAAAGAAACACATCATTGTAAAATTAATACTTTCTCAGCTTCGCATCGTAGCTAAAAGTATGGCTTAAAAAAAATTAATATTTAATATTCCTTTAAAAAAAATCATATCAATACAATAATTATCATAAAAGTTATAGAAATCTAAAGTAGAAATTTAGAAGAAACAGTAATTTTAAATTGGTTGTGTTGAGATATTTATAAAATATTGAAGCCATTTTCTTTAATCAGATAAAACGCCTATTATTTTGATGAACTAGTTGATAATATAATAACTAAATAATAAACAGAATCGCACCAAAGCGTGTTTTACGATAGTGATATTTTAATTTTTGTCCAATAATTTATATTTGTCCCAACTGTACCGTGTCCCCACTATGCTGGGTGATCTTCTTTTAAGTTTTAATACATTCTCATTACCTGATCCACTTCTATCTATTTTATAATTTTGTTTATTTAGAACTATAAAAAAATTAATACTATGATAAATATTTAATAGGACCAAATTTGGAAAGTTCCTAAAACAATATATAACTCTAATATAAATATAAATATGTCATAACTGTTAATATGTTCCTCTTACAATAAATGAAAAATTAGCTCGGCTCCTTGATTTTGTTAATCCGAACTTTTTTCTATTATATTATTATTAGTATTCGGTCATACTCACTTGTGGTAATCTATCAGGTTGTTTTATGTGCAATCCGCCAACTTCAACTATTTGTGGAACCAAAGGATATGGTCCATTCATTGAAAAATGACTATTGACCAACACTAAACTTGCTTTTAAAACAAAATCATTAATGTTAAGCTGTAGATTTAATTTTTCTCGAATAATTCGTTGACTCCATGGTCGGTGGAATAATCGAAATACTAAATTCCAACCGAATGTATATAGAATATTTTGAAATTTTTCATATAAATTCATATTTTGTGATAATCCACTAGCAGTCGCAGGTCTGTATAATACCTCATGTGGCTGTCCAACTGCAGAAGCCGTCCATGGTAAGAGGGCGCAGCTACTAAGCAGTATAAATGGTGCATTATATTTAACGGCAAAACCCAGAGCAAATTCACTATTAAAATGTTCAGTTATAACTAAATCGAATTTTTGACTATTGTTATTTACTAATTCTTTAACTCCCTGTACTTCAAATAGATTTTCAGTATCTTGTGCGAGTCTGTACAGTAATAATATCTCTGATAACCAATCTCTTAACCTAAATGATGATATGTCAGGAATTTCCTTACTGTTTTCAAACGTGGGTTTAATACTATTTAAACTGATATCTGTAATATTAGGATGCGAGGATTCAAAATAACTAATTATTAAAATATAATGTCCACAATTTGCTAATTCATGCATATAAGGCAAATATACTTGATGGTGACTTTTACCAAAGTGTGGAAATACACCAAGAATACGAGCACTGGATACACATAATATTATAGTTATGAATAAAGTTGAAAATAAAATGATCAGAGTCATAATCAACTGTAACGCGAACTACTTGATACTAGTAACAATGGTCAATGTCACAATTAGTACGGCATAGTTCTCAGAGAAACATGTAAAAGGTAAGTTGGAAGGAGAAATGTGGTCAAACTTTAAACCACGCTGAAATTATAAGTGCTTTAAATAAATTAATAGATGTATAATAAATATTAGTATTGTTAATCGTAAAAATATATTTACAAACATGAATAGAATAAAATGAAGTACACAAATAAATAAAAAAAAGATTAATTTAATAAATGTAATTGAATATACCTTTTAACAAATATTATATATTTATGATTACATATTATTTATATTATTAAAAAGAGATTAAAACTTAACGTTATACAAATGTGTTTTTGTGGCTTAAATGTGACTCTTTTCTGGAGCTAAAAATATATACATATATTTATACTAATTGTCTCACTAAGTTTTGACATCTTTAATAATTTTTGATCTAGGGCTATTTTGCGTTACATTTTTTTTTTTAATTTTTATAGTTTTAGACTTCATTAAACAAATATATATTTTTAATAATTACATTATTTGGAAATTTAAAAACAACCATTTTTTAGCTTTTTTCGTTCAGAAAATTTTGATAGGTTGATATCAACTTGAGGATAATACTTATTAAGTTACAAGCATTTTAATACATAGAGTGATAAAGTATCGCTATAGGAGAATTCGTTATAAACATACATTTATATGAGCTGTATCCAACCGCATTACATATCAACTCAATGTATAAAAATGCTTGTAAGTCAATAAGTACTTATCCTCAAGTTGATATCGGCCCATCAAAATTTTCTGTAAGAATATTTTTTTATTTATCTAAAAAATTTATTTTTAATCAATTCCAATGAAAAAACAAGGCCATAATTATTTATAACATTTCATTTTCTTTTTATGATAACATGAGATTATGATCAAGGCATTTGTGGTGATAAATATAATTGAAAGAAAACTACAAAATATAATTGTAAAAAAAGATCTTAACTACTGCACTTTTTTGTTTCCTCCATGAAATACATAAATTTGATAATAAAAACGGTTATATTATGATAATAAATGAAGAATAACAACTTTGAATAATATTCTTGGGAATTGTTGAAAATTTATTTATTGTATTTATGTCGTAATGCTTTAATTTAATGGTATGTATTTTTTTCCTTCAATCACTAACATGATTATTTTTAAATTTAATTAAATAATATTTCTATTAACAAACTTAGTTGTATTAACTAAATTAGTTTTTAGTTTAGAATATAAAAGAATTATTAATATTTTAAATTAAATTTTTAGTTAAAAACTGCTATTTATAGCTTTATTCTATACAAAATTAATAAAAATTATTTATTTCATTCTATTTTTTTATTATATTCTAGCGCACTATTTTTAGGGTTGCAAATTTTTTAATGAAAGGTATATTTGATGGGGTCACCTATATCGTGTTAAAGAGTTGTCAATATTTGTTAGGATTAGAAGAAAAATTATTAAAATAAAATGAACATTATTTTGATAAATTAAGATATAGACCATGATTATATCTTGTGATACATTAAGAGAAACTACACGAGCCATTTACCTTTTATTCCCCAATTTTGAAAGGTATATCACTGATTGTGATAATTCATGATTAAAGACTAACAAAATATCTAATTAATTATAAATAGGTTTATTTTCAGAAATCATACTATGTAAGATCTTAAATTTATACATAATATTATTGCAGTGTAGAGCATATCATACTATAGTTTTTAAGTGTGTTGCACAAAAGATCAATTAAACAAATAGGTCTATCCTAAATGTTAGACAGTTTAAAACCCTAACTATTTTATAATTATACAATGCAAAAATACTATCTTATACTGTCCTATTGAATTTTAAAACAATAATTTTAGCTATCAAAGATATTTTTATAATTTTTTTCATTCCATATTAAGAAACAAAATAGACGTGTAATTTATATACTCTCTATTTGGTACCTCAACAATTTTAATTACCATAGAATCTGAAGAGTGTATTTACCAAAAAATAAATTTTTAAACATATTATCAATTTTCTGTTATAAAATTTAGCTTTAGAACTATGTTACTTTTAGGGTGAGTTAATCATTGTAACACTAATTATAAAAAAAATCTATATAATATTGTTATTTTTTTTTTTTTTTTTTTTTGATATGTTCTTCAGACTATAATAATGTGTTCATATATTTCATGTAAAAATGAAGTATAACTTACTAACAAATCTACTCAAAATTAATTACAAAACCTTAATTTTCATTTTTTTCAATAGTTTAAATTCCCTCAAATCTCGTTTAGTTTTTAAACTAAATTTAAGTTTCAATTTAGTGAATTTTTGTGTATCTGACAATTTTTTATCTTAACTACTCTGTTCTATTAGTATTTAAGATTATTTTATTTATAATTGATACTGTAGGATATATAAGTTCTTTGCTCGTCTAACCATTATTTAGTTAAATTTAATACTAAATTTAATTACAATCATAGTAGATAGATTAAAATGTATAGAAAAATAATAAGAAATTAAAAATAATTGATAAAAATATATATAAATAAGACCAGATTGTGAATTAATAATGCAGAATATATACATTTTTTTTTTTTTAGAAAAATGGGAGATCTTAAGAAAATTTACCTAATGATCCAAAATAATGTTTTAGAAAATGATATAAGAGAAGCAATTATTACATTTAATCATCATTATGAAAGAGTCAAGGATTTAAAAGGTTTCCAAAATTTTACTATCAGTGTTATTAGCACATTGGCTCATAAACTTCAATCTGAATTAGTAATAACAGAAAAAAAACAATTACGATCTGTAAATGTTAATGATGTGATTGAACTCTCTGATTGTTGCTTTAAAATACTAATTGAATCCGATATAAAACCATGGCAAAATAGTTTATATGTAATTGTGAGATATCTGTTATCAAAAAATTGTATTACAGAAGCTGTTTATTTTAGTAACTATATTTTGAAACATACATTACCTCCATGTGAAATAATTAAACTTCTTGTACAACTTTTAACACACGATATTTATAAAAGATGTCCAATTGATGATGATTTGAAGAAATTAAATATTTTACTTATGTGGGAAACAGTTCTAAATTTAGTAAAATATCATACAGGAAAGGAAATGGAATATGCATTACATTCACTATCATCGCTAGTTAAAAATGTAAATGGACCTGTTAAGCATGAAGGACGTACAATAGATTTGGTCCTCTTAGAAATGACTATAGAAACTGTTTTATCTTCTAGTGTTTTCAGAAAAACTAGCAATCATGATAATATGATGAATTTATATTCTTTATTAATTGAAAGTATTACTGCAGTTATGCATAACATGATGAAGAATAAACAAATACAAGTTCATTTTTTGATAAAACATGTTGAACTAATGATTGATGTTTGTTGTTTAAATAAAACTGAAAAGGAATCACTTAATTTTTTAATATTATTATTTAAATTAATTCATAGTTCAGTTAAAAATGGTCTTGATGTTAATATTGAACTTAGAAAAATTAGCACTTTTATTCAAAAACACAACCCTGAATCAATTTCACCTCATTCATTGCTTTATTATGTTTTTAAAGCTGCTGTCACTACAGTAGCAAAGTTGAAGAATTTATGGTATGACGAACTCATGAGTCATTCTCGCGAAGCAACTTCTCAAATGTTTCAGTTAATTCAAAATTTAATATTATTTAGTAAAAATAATCCATTCTGTAAAACTTGCTGTAAAAGCGAAAAATGTAATTTAAATGTAGATGTTACATCTTTAATGAGCTTGATAAATATCGTCTTTATTATAATAAGGCACACTGTACCTGTAAATCCTACTTATTTATGTTCAGAAGAAATTGAAATGTTTATGGAAATATTTTTTTCGTTGTACACAAGTGTTGATAAATCAAAATGTTCAAATAAAATATCATTCAAAGAATTTTCATTAACAAGTGCTTATAACCTTTGTATTAATTTAGAATCTGGTGAATTTTTTAAAACATTTTTGAATTTTTTGTATAAATTAAATTTTATGCTTGATGATAACGATATTGATGCAAAACTTGTTGCTCGAATTACTGTACTATTGAGCCGTTATTTGTACACTGATAACAAATTTGAAGATGCATTAAAATGTACTGCGTATTCTTGTATTCGCACAAAATCTGAAATTGCTGCTCAACAATGGGTACATCTTAAGTGTAAAGAAGAAAAAAATGGCCGAATTGTCAAACATACTATTTTAAAAATGGTAGAAAAAGATATAGAGAAAAGTATAAAATGGCCATCTCTTAAGCTAGAGAAAACTGATGATATAGACATTATGTGGTTAGAACTGAAAGCACATAATAACCGTAGTCGAATTAAACAAGACATTTCTACAGTACTCGAATTGTTTGAAAGCTTATTAAGTCATAAGTTATCTACTGAATTCAAATGTCGTATTATCATTGCTACAGCATACATTATACTCCATTCGGATAATGTTAAAGGTTTAGAAAGAGTAATTGAAGTCATAGATGACGTTACTCATACATTAGAAGTGGATTCTGCAATGAATACCAATAATATGTCATTGGTTATAGGAAATATGTACTATGCTCAATTTATGTGTTCATTAAAACATCTCCAGAATCTTGTATGTAAAGAATTGGATTCATATATTGAAGAAAGACAAGAACCAGGAATAGAACAACAAAGTAGCTTGTATTATCAGCCTATGTCTTGGATAGTACCATTAAAGATACAGCCTAAGTTATTTAATTATTTAAATTTAGCCTTAAAACATTGGTCCAATATAAAAAATTTTGTAATACAAGATGAGTACGACCTTCAAACACTTTTTATAAGTCTTCGAGAAACTGGTTATATTTATAAACTACATTGTGATTCAAAAGAAGTAGAAGTTTGGAAATTATTACACAACATCGCACTTATGAAAAAGTGCGATAAATATATATTTATAGCACTATTAGAGCAAGTAAAAATTGGTTTAATAGATATTAAAGAACTTGAAATAGTTGCAAATAAACTTCCAAAAATGAATATCGAATACAAGTTGACTTTGATAATTTCATTTTTAAATTTTTCCAATTTTAATGAAGCTAAAATTTTGTTGGATAGTATAAATATTGATGATTTTAATAATGATATTATACTAACAGCTGAATATTACTACATAAAAAGTCGTTATCATTTTGAGTCATTGAAATTTGATCCTAGTAAAACACTATCAGTTTTTATTGATGCTTACAATATATCACATAATCTCATTAAAAGATTAGATTCATTTAGTGATTATTTGGTTATGCATTTTATATTATTGAACATTTGCTCTTATTTAAATTTAATATATGTTAATACATTTAAACCTGTTGAAGCACGATGCTTTTTAAAAGTTCAAATGAATATTGTTCTAAAATCTGTCTTAACTAAAAGAGCACTACATGTTTTTTCTATGAACTGTTGGAATGAATTAGTAAGTTGTAACTTTGAAAACTTTAATGGTCAATTAGAACATTTGATGACTCTATTAGATTTCAAAGAAGATGATGTAGACTTAAAAATGCAAAAATTAACTATTCATGATTCTCCATGTACAATATCATCTCCGTTATCAGATTATAGATGTGTACCAAATCCTAGGCCAAATAGAATAGCTTCTCCTTCATTAAAAAGATTAAATGATAGTAACTTTCAAATGAGCTTAATGGATTTTTGTAATGACACTTTAGAAAGCAACAAATCACATGACCCAACAATAGCTTACTCGGTTATTGAACTTTGTATTCTTAAAGCAGTTTATTGTTCAAAAACAAGTCAAAAAAATATGGCAGAAAATTATTTTAAACTAATTTTTAAATTAATATCCTTTTTCACACCAAAATTTAATAAAAATGAAGTATACAATATTTTGAAAAATAGACAAGTTGTTACAGCTAAATATTATTTTGCTGAACATCTGATTCGTCATGGTAATAAAAATCAGTCTCTTAACTATCTGCAGAAAGCTAAAAAAAACTACATTGATCCATGGATATCTTTAAGTGCTGGAGAACTAGATATTTCATTTAAGATGGATACAATTTTAAGTTATTGTGAGCCAAAAGTTAGTCATTCGCCAAGTTCTGAAATGAAACTACTAAAAGAATTTAAGACACCTGCAGCTACGAAATCACGAATAAAGTCAACACCAACTGTAAGACGACTTAAAATGGAACTAGAAAGCCCATCCAAAACAAATCTTAAAATAAACAAAGAAAACTCTGAATTCAAAACCCCAGCTATAACAAAAGTACCAATAAAATCCACACCAGCAGTTCGGAGGATAAAAATGACATTAGAAAGTCCATCATTATTAACTAAAAAAGAAAATTCAATTAAATCTTCCAATAGACAAGATAGTAGTGTAAAAGTTAAGGAAAAAAGAAGTTCCAAAAAGAAAGATACTGAACAATCACTGATAGTTAAAAAGCGTCCTGGAAGATTGAATATTTAAAAATGATGGGGCTCATCTCCAGTTATTACTTTTTATGTGGTAGAAAATGAATAAGTTTGTATTAATTTTAAATATCCATTTGTAATTGTAAAAAAATTTATTTATTACCATTTATTTGTTTTGCAATATTTTAATTGATTTGTATTAATATTTTTACTGTGAAAATTTGTTTTATTTTATTATTAAATTTTATTAAGTCTGATAATCAATTATTTTTTTATTACAGTTCATAATATTTATCTGGTGTTTTGGACTAGGTCTAATTTAAAATGAACTGAGCTAGGTCGCAACAAACCAGATTAAACATTAATATTAAATCGTGACGCTCGTGCGAATTGTAAAAAAAAATCAAATGAACTATTTTCTTTGAAAATAAAATTTAATGTATGAAACTTAAAAAAAATTTAATTATATTTGTAGTAATTTTTGAATAGATCATATCAAATTAGACTTGATTAATTTTTTTACTTGGACCAGACCTATAATTTTACCCAAATAATATCTTATTGAAGGTTTTACTCTTAATATAAAAGAAATTATCAAAATTTATTTTTACGAAAATACTCCAAAAATTTGTATCATTGAAAACAGTAAATTTTTTTTGCTAGTATAAATTATTACTTTATACAAAAAATAAAATGTCAATAAATTTTACTACTGATAATATTATTTTTTTGAAAATTGGATTAAAAACTTGGTACGAACGGAGTTTCAGCATAATAAAAAATTTGTGAACATTTTTTTATTTTTGTATAAGTTTTAAAAAGGGAAAATTAGATACTTTAAAGTTTAAACATTTATCCAATTTAAGTTTTTAAAACGAACTTAATGACGATTTGATTTCAATAAAAATGTGGTCACCGTAGTAAAAATAACTTCGTTTAATTTTCCAACTTTAATGTCATAATACATTATTTATATAATTTTGATTACAAAAATTGACTCATTTTGTTTGCTAAATTTTGGTATTTGACAAATCTGGCATGGCGGGCTGTTTTGAAAGTTTACGGTAAGACAAGACAGTGTAAATTATCCTTACTACAGAATTCAAACAGACATTTCTTAAAAAATTGACTAGTTCCCGAGCTCAACAATATTTTTTACCGCAGACATACCTCAGTCTACTAATACACTTCTTGCTACATTTGTTGATGATACAGCTATACTCTCTACTCATAGTATTATTATTGAAGTTGCCCATCATCTACAAACGCACGTCAAAATTATGAAATCTTGGCTTAAGAACTGGATTATTTAAATAAATACAAATAAGTCAAGTCATATATCATTCGCCCTCAGATCCGAAAAATGCCCAGATAAAAAATTAAACAATACAGTAATTAATTTAATACCTACAATGAAACTAAGTACCTAGGCATAATTTTGGACAAACGATTGACGCGGGAATCTTGCCTGAAAGACAAAAGAATAAAAGTCAACAGCAGATTTCATCTTTTACGTCTGTTAGTAAAATCTAAATTACCCCTCCAAACAAAATTACTTATTTATCAGTCAATAATCAGACCAGTCTAGTCTTATGGTATTCAGATATGGAGACCAGCTAAACTATCTAACATTAGACCAATACAATCTTTTCAAAAAATTATATTACGGATGTTAACTGGTGCGCCTTGGTGTGTAATAATAACCTATACAAAGATTTAAACATTATAACTGTCAGACTTGCTATTTTACACCATACTAGATTTCATTCCAAACTCAATTTAAACACAAACCCTTTAATTTAAAAAAATTACACAGCTTCAATACCGGACTACCCACCACACAGACTTAAACATAATTAGAACCGAGATTTATTGTTATAACAAGGTGTTACCAATGAGTGACTTCCTTTAAAGCTATTAATGTTATGTAATTGAATAAGTCAACAAAAAAACTTATTGTAAATTTTATGTACAGATTGTTTTTTTTAATAAAAAAAAATCAAATCTAAATAACTATAATATAGACTTGGTAACTTGAATTTGATACAGTTAAAATATTCACTAGCAAAATAGTTTAATAAGCATTGGCAACGTTTACTTAAGAGATATATTAACTAAGTGCTTTAAATACTTAAGCAGTTTCTGCGAGTAAACTACCTCTTGTTTTTTTTTTGAGGGGAGAAAGTAATTTATGTGTATATGGTAGAGAAGCTCTCATGAGTTTCTTCCCCAAAAAAAGGAATGGAGTGTGCCACTACATCCCCACCCAACTTGGCTTTTAACAGACAATTTTTCTAAGCAATATTCATGTTACCTTAGAATTATTATAACCCAAAAATAGTTAAGTCGTAATAAATATTTGGATTTTGACACGTAAAATATAAATAATTTAATTTTTAATTAATAAGCATAATTATTCAAAAAGTATCATAGCCAACGGTGTATTTATACCATTGTCGGTTGATAGCTGTATCTCTAGTCTCTAGTCATTTGCTAGTCCTTTGCTAGCTATATACTAAAATCTCAGCCCCTCTGAATAAGCTGCACCTGGAAGAGATTTTCCCTTTTTTCCGTTTTAAAATTCGAATATTTCTCCGATCGCCTCGATTCCCATACCGTTCGACGGGCCCCGTAGTTACGCGTCTTTTCTTTGCGGCGCGCGAATTTTTCGCCTTCTCCGTTTTCTTAAATTCGCGATTCCGTGGAACGGAAAACAACGCCGAATAAGGGAGCGCGTCTCCCATGGTAATGGCACCGATAAATTAATTTTGTAATTTTTAGACTTGCATCTGTTGTGCCCGTACGAATACTCTGGAAATCGCTGATGGTTTTAGTTTTATTACAAGGATAATTCATTTTAATTTCTTTAAAAAAAATTATTTGTTACTGACTTCTCTTAAAGTAAAGTTTATCTTTTTATATTGTAATTATTAAATGGTGGTAATAATGATATCATTTTTAAATTATTGATATAATCATGGTTAATGGCAGTATAAATTAATTTGATTTTGTAATTTTTTAAAAAATAATCTTTGTTATTCACTTTTCTTAAATTAGAGTTCATCTTTATACATTTTAATTAATTTACTTTGCATATATTAATCATTAGTTTGATTTGTATTTCATTTATTGATGCTATTTGTACTACATCAGCCTATACAATCTCTCTCTCTCTATATATATATACATACTTATAACTATATTTTACACTTATACACTTTAAATTGTAGATATTTTATTATTATTATGGTAATGGCAGTATTAATTGATTTGTCTTTATAATTTTCAGTCTATGCATTTGTTTTGCCCGGTCGACTGTGATTGATTAGCGGCCAACCGACCCTAAGAGTGCTGGCTCTAATTCATGTTAGTTGTATTATACGGGTAACTGATTTTGACTTATTTCATTTGACATAAATTTAATTACTTTGCCTGCTTTAATTATTGGGTCGGTATTTTATTTATTGTTGATTACAATGTAATGTGTACTGCATTGGCCGATAAGATCCAAATGTTTTTGATTTTTTTGTACGTGTATATTTATTTATATTCGGTTATGCGATTATTTATCGAATTGTGTGTAATGAAGTTCGTCTTATTACATAAACAGCAATTGTAGTTTATATGAATATCTTTTCTGATGAAAGTATAACGGCAACGACATTATTATTTAATAAAATGTGTATTGGATAATCGTACGACAAATGAAATTTTTTTTTTTTTTTGTTTCTCCTCTATTATAATAGTGACTGTATTAATTAATGTGATTTGTAAATTTTAGATAGTGCACGGCCTTTGGTAAATCTGCAATATTTTCACTGTTGTTGTACTCACGATATGTTGATAGTTCTGTGCTGTTGGTTTTTTTTTTTTTAGCCAACGCTTGCCCTCCCTTACTGTTTGCCGTTCCTCCAAAATGGTACTGTAAGCTTTTCGTCAGTTGTTATCTTAGATTTTATTTTCATTTATATTGTTTACTTTTCAGATCGCATGTCAAACCTCGATTCCATAAGATATTGCCATTCGACAACGGAGGATCATCACGATTACTACGTGCAGTCCGCTCTCGGAGTTCATCGAAAACGTTTATTTCGTATTTAATTTACAACGTAATTCCTTTACCGATATTATTGTATCGGTTTACGTTTGAGTCTCTCATTAAACCGTATTTTTCTAATGATAATTATATCAATTTGTACTTCGAGTATATTACTTCAATTAGAACGACATTTTTTTATGTGTGTGATCGTGACAATAAATAAACATTAATTAATAAAAAAACGTTCATTTCTTTTTATTTTTAAAAGAAACTAATATCCTATGTTTACAATATTATTTACCATAGGTCGAAAAATAATAAATTATTTTAATAAATTATTAATTATAATAAAGCATTCAAGTTATATTTTGAGTACTGTATTTTAATATGAATAAAACCTTTTTTTATGCGTGTTGTTGCCCAATAATGAAACATGATTTTTCCTATTTATATTACTTTTTTTATTTGAAAAAATAATAATTTTTTATGTGTGCGATATTTTTTTAAAAACATTAAGACTTCATTGTCTTATATAAAAAATATCTTATCTAATTTTACATTTTATGCATGGGAATTATCGTACACGGTGACTCTTAGTCGATTATTATACATTGAATTCCGAATCGTATTCGTTTTGTTCGAATGACAAACAGTTCACTATTGCATTATTTTCAAATTTACGAGTTTAAATATTTATTTATTTAGCGAATACTTGAAATATTCGTTTTTGCCTACTCCATTAAATACATTCAACGTACTTTAATTTCAAATACTCTACTTTAATATGAAATATTAATCGGTTTTAGTGAGTATACTATTTCTGTATATTTCCTTCCACGAACCCGATCGACGCGTTGGACGTCCTACCGATTTCTCCTGTTATTGTTCAACGCAACGTATACGGCGCAGCCGGNTCCTACCGATTTCTCCTGTTATTGTTCAACGCAACGTATACCCCTTTTCGTAATCTGTTACCTACTTGGTAACCGGCCTTTGCCGCCCCTTTTCTAGATCGCGTAGCAAACCCTTGGTTTCCGTAGTGAGATGTACGTTCGAAACGTTTGAACTTCTTTTCCGAAATCATCTCCCGATCCAACTTCGCTTTTGCAGCCCCTGCTAGAATAACGGACGGGTTTGGATTTGTTGTGAGGTGGAGTTGCACTTTTTTCCGTTATCACTTGCTCCCGATCCCACTTTGCTGGGTCTCACGTGGGTTTTGAATTTGTTGGGTTTACTGTGTACGATGGGGGGGGGTTGCACTTTTTTCCGTTATCACTTGCTCCCGACCCCACTATCCCTTAAAACACTAAGATGAGAATTATTTTTATTCCTTAATAAAATGTTCCTCCATGACTTTTATGTTCAGATAGTTGATGCACACCACGAACTCAATATATTATTATCACAGATTATATGAAGTAAAATTTCATAAAATATTTAATGATGAGGATGTGCTTTAATAATTGATTGTATAGATGGTGTTTTAGTTTTAGTAAAAAAACACATCATGATTATTAATAAGATATTAGATATCAGTCCGTCAAATTCGTGATGCAAATTATACTATCTCATTTTTTATTACACATCCCTACCACCTACTAAAGTATTGATAACGCATTGGTTATCATTGGCTATTGCTTAGATAGGATTTCTGTTTCAGCGCATAGGGTACAGAAAGGGCCGGTGACGATATTTTGTACTGAATTTGCGTGTCATTGCAATAATCTAAACATGAAATCTTCCTTTTTGACTTATGTGACATTGCTTTTTTGCCTAAATCATTGTGTGTGGACTTTTTATCTTCCTGGATTGGCTCCAGTCAATTACTGCAAAGAGGACACCTCCCAATGCAAAGTAAATTTCTAATATAAAGAGTTCGGAACTTAAAACATTTTTAACATTATTTTGAGTTACTTGTAAGACTTTCAACTTCGTAAAAAATTATCGTAAAGGTGGACCATACCACTAAAACGTTTTTTGTTCTAAGAGGAGTGATCCCATCGCCTTTATAACTAAATTTCAAATTAATGTTTATTGTCTAACATGTAGTAAAAGTAACACGTATATCTTTTTGTCATTGATATATTGGAAATATTTAAATAAATTTTATAAATACCTTAAGTCCCGAGCGCTTCTGATATGTAAATCAACATTTTTCACGTTTCTTACATTTTATGTATTATATTGTATTTAAGTAATATTTGGTTCTTTTGCATGTTTATAAATTTAATATAAAGTATTTTTGCTATACCTGTTTGCTCATTTTGGGTGTTATCCTTATAATAAATAAATAAATAAATATTTATAAATCATCTAAATTATAATTAACATTATTAACACACTTAAAACTTTTCAGAATTAAGTTTAAAATACTTAGTTATATATAATTATACCATAAGTCTATATAGCTATAGTTATTCAATGTCTATTTCAATGTTTTTAGTGTGTCAATATATATATATATATATATATATTCTGCAATTATGAAAACTTAGTTTTTTATTAAAATTTTTAGTTGAATTAATTTAGAAATAACGTTTATTTTTAATGTATTTTTAGAGCAATGTTGAAATGTATGTGAATAGATTAAACTCTGACGAGTCTGTTATACCTTATGAATACCACTAGTAAGTTATTTATATTTTACTAATATGACTTTAAAACACAGTGCATTGTATATCATTATAATTGTAAATTTTTATCTTCATTGTATAAAATAATTAGTATGATATTCAGATAAATAATTGTAAATAAGTGTAAATAAAAAAATTAATGCATACAAAAATTACTAAAAATTGAATTAAAAATCAATCAAATCTTACTGAAAGTTGATTATGTATTTGCCATTTAAATAATCATGTGTGACATTAAAAAAATATATAATATATTATCTCTAAAGTATGATAAAATCATAGGGGTGTAGAAAATTACTTACTTGAGGCCACTATTGATATAAGTTATAATTAATCTAATTTTAGCTTCGATGCGAAGTTGAGAAGGTATTAATTTTACTATGATGTGTTTTTTTTTTTGTGTCTGTTACCACTTTTTCTCAGCTCTCACCAAACCGATTTCTTTCAACAATACGTTAAAACATCACAAATCGTATCTAGTCGAAGACATTACTCTCAAAAATTGAAAAAATTTCCTTCGTTCCCCGTAAATGGGGGAAAACTCAAAAAAAAAAAATTATATATTATAAAATTGCTAATTTTCGAAATTTTTTCAATTTTTTTTACTAAAAACTGCCATAACTTTTTCAAAAATGAACAAATCAATATCATTTTTTTTTTTAGACGCCTTGATGTCTTTACCTATCATTTGGTATTTATTTTTTTATATATTTACCCCTTTACGGGGGGGATTCAAAATGACAAATTTTTCACAAAAAATGAACTTTTGAAAGTGTTTCAGAATTCTGATACTTTTATATATATCTTAAATGAAAGCTAATGTAATATACTTTATGTAAAAAAAAATTTCAGACTTTATTTTGTCTTCACGGTGAAAATGGTTACCAAATGTTATTTTTGTGTTAAAATTCTCGATTTTATATTTTACATTTTTAACTTTAAAATGTTATAACTTTTTGAAAAATATATGGATCAATATAATTTTTTTATGAGAAATAATATTTTTTAATAATCCCTTTTTCGTTTGACATACTTTATCTTAATCAGGATATTAATTAGGAAATAGCAGATCATGTAACTTTTGGAATAATTTTTTAAAATTAAACACTATCTAAAGATTTGCATCGAAGCGTTTTTTTTTTTTGATAGTGATTTTAATCACTGTCAGATATCATTATACTTGATTCAACTATTCCACGTCACCACTGTGCCGCTACCCCCCTGTACTGGGTTTTTGTTTTTCTTATTATATAATACTGTTGAAAATTAACTTTTTAGGACAATAAAAGATTCTCTAGGTTAGCGATTAGAAGTTTAGGTTTTACTAAAGTTTTTATATTTCATAAATTTATTTAAGCTGTTAATATTTTTATTTTTTCTAGTTTTGATTTTTGTACATCTGATGAAAGTAAATCCCCAACAGAAAATTTAGGACAAGTACTTTTTGGTGAAAGAATTAGACCTTCCAAATATAAAGTAAGATAAATATTTTATTATGAAACAGATTACTACTACTAGTATCACTATGGATGAAATATTAATTACGTTTAATATAGCTGAAATGAGTTGTTGAACAATATTAAAGTATTGATTGTCTTTATTCTTAATAAATTTTTCAATTGATTAATTAAATTTTTTTCATCTTGGATGTTGAGAGTTTGAAGTAAGGCTGTACCTTAAATGATAACACAAAATTTAGGCTTGCAGAAGTGTACCTTGAGTAATACAATTTATGTCCTGATCATGACCAATTAAATTGGTAGATTGGAGATGAGAACAAAAAATATTAACCATGCCAAATTTTCTTATTGTCTTATCTACTGGTGTAACCACTAATAATAAAATGTTTAATCTCAATATTATATATGATAATAATTAACTTTGTTTTAATTGTTTTTTTTTCAATAAAAAGTTGAGGAATTATTAATTTTACCATTATGTGTTTTTTTTAAGATTTCTTTTATGAAAGATGAATCTTGTAAGAAACTTTGTACTAAAAAATATGATCCAGAAGATTCTAAAAGTCAAATGAAACTTTCAGTTTTAAAACGAGGAATGAGTTTAAACTATCAACATCATTTTATTGTTGGTATGTATAATGAAGTTTTTTTCATTCAATTACAAAAGGTTAAACGTAACTAATTGACAACTCTTACAGATTTTAATCTACTTAACATAACTACTATTTTTTTAAACAACTTGTATATTTAAAAAAATAATTTTTATAAATAATATTTTTTTGTAAATTTTTACTAATTTAATTAGTTGTAACCATTATTAAATCATAAAAGTATAAAAAATTATTTTATAAAATAATTTTATTTCAAGATAGAATTTGAAAAAATATTTTAATTCCTTGTATTTAATTTATTATTTAACAATATTAAATTATTATTTTTTCTCTTTATATTTATTTATTTATTTTTTATTATTGTACAATTTAAGTGATTATCAAATATTTAATGTTTCATAGATATCATTCCATAAATAAATAAATAAGGTTTCAAGCTATAAAAAGGACAGATTATTTTTAATAATGTTTTGTTGATATCTTTGTAACTTATAAAGAACTTAATAGTATCATTATTCAATGAAACTATTTATATTAGGTTCTTTGATGATGTTTCTAAAAATGTAATAAATAATAATTAAAAATATAAAAATTATATTTTCTTAACATTTAATAACTATTTATCTATTTTTACCATTAATAAGACTCAGAATTTAATACTTTTAAAAAATACTAAATATAAATACATTTATGTGCTTAAAAGTTGAAAATTTGCTTTAAAAGTATAGATAACTGATAATCATTGAATTGTTATCTTAAAATAACATTTATTGTTATTGTATATAATACCATATTTTAATATCAGCTGTTTCTATTGTATGATATGCATATATTATATAAATATAACTAATTGTAGTTGAAATGAGGTACTAATCATAATATTATGATACGGTTGCTGGAGATTGATGGTCGATTATTCAATGTGTGCCGGAGATCATGTGAAATAAGAGGCATCATACAAGATTAGAACTTGCGATACAAAGCATCATAGAGACAAATTTTATCATAAGGCCATTGAGCATCTATGATTTAAACCTGATACATTTTCATATTAATTGATTATGTGATATGTGGCTTAGAGAAACTTTAGTACCATATCAAGTAGCCTAACCCATCAAAATGTAGAATTTAAGATCATAACATTAATTTTTAATTATTATTTTTTTTTTTTTAATCTTACACTGAATTTTTAGTAATATTTATATGTTTTGTATTCAAAAAAAAAAAAAAAAATATTCAATGTATTACACCCATTTATTTCTTTATGGACCAATATTGCTCATCTCTCAATTATACAGAGTGTTCAGTAAGTAATAAAACAAGTCAGTTGTTACAAACAATGAGAACATAAGAAATCTGTTTCCTTACTTACTGAACACTATATATTTATAAATATGGTCAAAACATTGTTTTAATATTAATAAAAATGTGGAAAATACAATTGAAATACAAGAGACAGGAACTCTCAATATAAAAGTATTTTTATGTTTTATTAAAATATCATAACTTATAAATAAAATATGTTGTAAATAGTTGAAAAATTAAGAAATATACTTTAAAATTTTAAAATTATTAAATATTTTAAAAATACACTATCAATTATTGATATTTTTTTGTAGTATCTTGGAATAAATTTGTAGCTCACAATAATAATGGTCAAAAAAGTAAAACCAATACAATTTTTGAACCTTAGTTATTAAAATACTGTGTTTCTACAATAACACACTAATTTAATAAAATTTAAGTATTAATAGGTTAACTTTTAGAATGATAAAAATAACATGTTGGTCATAGTATTATTAATTTAAAAATAAATAATACTAATAAGATTATTTATTTTTCTTTGAATTCTTATTTTAGTGTATATTTTAAACATATATGATTGTACTATTTAATTTTTTTAATTTTTCTAGATAACATGCCAGTAACTTGGTGTTATCTTATGGAAGATGGACAGCAATATTGTAGCATAGGTTTTCCTATGGGATGTTTTTCACCATCAAATAGAAATGAAAATAATCTGTGTGCTAGCATACTTGGTGTATGTGTATATTAATTAAAATATAAAATAAAACAAAATCTATAATTTAATTTTAACTTTATAGAGCAACACTTTAAAACCAAATACTTATTACATCTTTAATCATTTAGAATTTACCATCACTTATCACAGTGGTAAAAATGAAGAATGGGGTTCATCATTTGGTTCTGAAGGTGGCAGAATTATTGGTTTGTTTAAATTTTTTTGAATTAATCATAATAAAACATCAATATTCATATGTATTTCAATTCAATAAAAATATATATATGCAAATGGCCTTGCTGAAATAATATCAAAAAGAATAATTTTTATTCTGATGTTAAAGCATTTATTACATTTTAGCTGTAAAAGTAAAACCCAGAAGCATAAAGCATACAGACGATAACTTGAACTGTGAAGATTCATTAAATTTTATGGACATACCTTCAGATAAAATAAAAACTGAATTAAGTATAACATATTCATACTCTATTAAATTTGAAGTAAGCACTTATATATATATTCAATTAAATTTGACTATTGGTAATCAAATTATTAAATATTTAGATAAATAACACTGTAAAATGGTCTTCACGTTGGGATTATATATTAGATTCTGTACCACATACCAATATTCAGTGGTTTAGTATATTAAATTCATTGATGATTGTAGTTTTTTTATCTGGAATGGTTGCAATGATTATTTTAAGGACATTACATAAAGACATTGCTAGATACAATCAAGTAAATAGTAATATTTTGTAGTAAAAATTCATTTTGTTTTTAATATTAGAGAAATATTATGTTAATCAAATGTATTTATGTGTTTATAAATTTATTATTCAGTTTAGAAGTTATGATGTTTGAAACGTTTCTATGTTTTTACTCTTTTAAGTTTGTTTTTTGCTAACTTTAAATTTATCAATAATAGTAAAATACAACGTAAATTGTTCAAATAATCATTTATTTTTTAATATTTTTTAATGAATTTCTAATGTATTTTAATTTTTTATTTAATTTGGGAGTTCCCGTTTGGACTGATATGTAACATTAAAGAGTTTATTTAGCATTATTATCAATATAATTAAATAAAAAAAAACATTAATTTATATTCTTTTGAATAAAAGTTATCAAACAGCGCTGTCCAGCGGACTTTCTTGCAACTGACAAAACAGTACTAAAGCTGTAGCGTAACGCTACATGTTACAAACTATTCAGTTCTCAAACCAAACTTGGAATGTTAGGTTTGCAATTGTTTAGTTTGCAAATCAAAAAACTCTGTTAAATAATTGTTAATTAATTAATAAAATTAAAATTTTCATGTTTATTATTACATTTATGAAGACAATTTATTATTAGATTGATGCGGGTGATGATATTAAAGAAGAATTTGGATGGAAACTAGTCCATGGTGATGTATTCAGACCCCCAAGACGTGGAATGTTATTATCTGTTTTTGTGGGTTCAGGTGTACAAGTACTCTGTATGACTGTTGTAACTTTGGGTAAAATCAACCTTGTACTTTAAGAAATTAGTATAAATTATAATTATACATATTTGTTTTTAGCATTTGCATGTTTGGGATTTTTGTCACCTGCCAATAGAGGATCATTGATGACATGCTCATTAGTATTGTATGTTTTCCTTGGAACACCAGCTGGATATGTATCGTCAAGAATTTATAAAAGTTTTGGTGGTGAAAAATGGAAGACGAATATCATATTAACTTCTATGTTTTGTCCGGGGTAATTTAATTAGATAGAATTTTATGAAGTTATAATTATAATTGAAATTTTTTACAGAGTCGTATTCTGTTTATTTTTTATTATGAACTTGGTTTTATGGGCCAAAGTAAGCTCAGCTGCAATTCCTTTCACCACATTATTAGCTTTATTAGTATTGTGGTTTTGTGTTTCTGTACCTTTAACATTTGTTGGTGCTCTCTTTGGATTCCGTAAAAGGGTGAGTCTTATTTCTAATAATTATTTAATCAGTAGTCTTATGAAAATATTTATCTATCAGCCAATAGAACATCCAGTAAGAACTAATCAAATTCCTCGCCAAATACCAGAACAAACAATTTATACCCAACCATTTCCAGGAATTATTATGGGTGGTGTTTTACCTTTTGGTTGTATATTTATACAATTATATTTCATATTGAATTCTTTATGGTGAGTTATTAAAAATATAAAAAATTTAAGTAATTTATTAATTTTTAGAAATTTTAAAATATTATGTATGATTATTAATAGTATATTATACTATTAAATCTTAATAGTGTACTATTAAGTATTATAGTATTATTAAATTTTATAGTATGTAATTAAAATAAAAATCGGGACGTGAAATCTTTAAAAAAAAAAAGATTTAATTGGTTTTGCTAAAAATTTAAATTTTACTTTTAATTGGTAACCGGTATGGGTAATAAAAGGTTAAATATTTAAACTGGTTATTCATTTTTTTGGTTGCAAATAATTGATAAAAAAAAACAGTTAATAATAAAATAAATTATTTAGTACTTCATTTCACACTCAAAAAAAAATGAAGGGAGACTATTTGTAATACAATTTTTACTACTCCACCTACTCAAAGTGTATATTTAATTCATAATTATTTTTTTTGTGAGGAGTTTATACAAAATTACTTCTGTTCAATAATATTTTTTTAACCAACTCTATAAGAAATTAATAGATATGGCATATTAAAAAAAATATATATTTAAACATATAAAATAAAGAATGAAAAATATTAAATGTACACTAAAAAAATTGTCATATTATATACAGACTAATAAATGCTTAATATTCACTTGTAGGTCAAATCAAATATATTACATGTTCGGATTCTTATTCCTTGTTTTTATCATTCTTATTATAACATGTTCAGAGACTACTGTATTATTATGTTACTTTCATTTATGTGCTGAAGTGAGTTACTTGTTGTCTTATATCATAATTAATTATAAATAAATAATGTAACTTTTTATATAATTTATTTAACACAGGATTATCACTGGTGGTGGAGAAGTTTTTTGACCAGCGCTTTCACATCATTTTATTTGTTCCTATATTGTGTACATTATTTTAAAACCAGGCTCAATATAGAAGGGATTGCTTCAACATTTTTATACTTTGGATACACAATGATAATGGTGTTCCTGTTCTTTTTAATGACTGGTAAGATGGTAATTTAAAAAAATGTTTAATAAGTTGAAATCAAACAACTTTTATAATAAATATGAATTTTAATGTAAATTTAAATTTAAATGTTTGCATTTATTTTTAATTAATTTAATTATTAAATGAATATCTAATGAAGAGTTGATTGAAGTTGTTAATTTTACTTTAAGTTTCATTGTTTTAATATTTTATTTGAATTGATGAATTTGATTATTTGAATAATAAAAGTAAAAGTTTATAGTGACAAATATAAAAATAATAACATAGCAAAACCAATAAAAATTACTTACAATTCATGTTACTTAATATTTTGAATATCGGGTGTATCTTTTTAAAATAATATAAATTACAAATTGTTGTAATTAAAATGACGACATGTAATATGTGTTAAAAAAATTGATATACATAAAATGTTTTCGTTTAAAACATTAATTTTTTTTTCAGGTACTATTGGGTTCTTTTCTACATTTTGGTTTGTAAGAAAAATATATAGTGTTGTTAAAGTTGATTGAATATGTGTTTGTTCAGCCAAAATGTGTAATTTTTTGTATTATATAAATTATATATACAATGTCCATGGAATAAATTTATTTATATTATTTTGTATTAAATCTTCATTGTGTAATTCAACCATTAAATATGTTGATTGCTTGAAATTGTTTGCAAAATAGATGCCCCCAGAGAAGAGAATTTTTTTTTTGTATCTGTAAAATTTTTAATTTTTATTTCTATTATGGTAATTTTTTTAATTTTTACATGTACTTATTAAATTAATTAAAAAAATATGCAATAAATTTAAAAACTGATATTTGGTTATCTAATTCAAAGTTTTCTGAATTTGCGATTATTTAAATTTTGACTATGTCTAATAAAATAAATTACTTTACTAGTATTATTATAAGATTAATAGTTACTGTCTATATATTTTGTTTATATAGAAAAATTCAGAATTAGTATTTATGTAATCGTTTTTTCCAGCACATTTTATACTGAAAAATGATTTGCTAAATTAAAATGTTTAATCCAAGGAATTGACTAACATTGTTAACTAGAATGAAAAAACATTTACTTAAAAATATGTAAATAATAAATTATAATATTCTATTATTTATTAAAAAATTTAAATTATTTTATTTGTTATTACTTGAGTCATGCATGATGTATTTAAATAGTAATATTATGTGAAATAAATTGACTAATTTACTAAATAATGTGCAATTAAAAATTAAATTTATTAGTGTAATATTATTAATTATACTTATTTTTGATTAAAACAACATTTTATATGCATTAAAAATTCTCGGTAAATACTTCAAATTTGAATTAACCTTATTTTTTTTTATTTATAATAAAAATCATTTTTTGATTAATTAAAAAAATTTAAATAATAGTGTTGAATTAATCATACTAATTTTTATTGTGTTAATTTGAGTTGTTGTTTCCATATCTTTCTATGATTTTTTTTGTCTATTGTTGGTTTTAAGTCAATTAATGTATCATTCATATTTTTTAATGTGAAACACTATTTGTAAATCTCGACTGCTTTTATTGTGTAATGAGTTTGAATGGGGGTCATTAATTAATATTATTTTACTAAAATTTTTGTAAATGAGTTACATTAATTTAATTACAAACGATAAGTTTGTAATTAATGTAATTGTAAATTACATCAATAATTAATTTTACATTTGTAATGTAATTTGTAAATTTATAATGAGCAATTAGCAATAATTCAGAGTCACAACAATAAAATATTGAAATGAAAAATTATTAAAAAAAACTTAATGTTAAGTAATTTTTTTAACAATACTTAAACATGATCTCATTGTTGATCCAATAAAACTTCCGAATATTTTATTATTATTTTTTTAACGTTACTCAGCAGTACTTGCATAGTAGACAGTATTAAGTTGTCAAAAATACACAAACCATTCTCAAATAATTTTTCTGTATGGACTAACATTAGTCCGGTCACATTGTTTAATCGAGTGTATATAACCCGTAATGGCGACATTGATTTTTCTCATATCTTTTTTCCCTTTATCTTATTTCACCCTAGTATAATGATGCAGAGTACAAACATTCAATTCGTACTACGTGAATATTCCCCCGTGTGTATGTATAAATCATTATTTAGGAGGTTTATTGGGCAATGTATGAAATGACGTATACTGACATCATGTATTACCGACATAATTTTTAAGGATAACCTATCTTAAGTCGGGTAATATAATGGAAATAGTAACAGTTATAGTTTATCATNATAACCTATCTTAAGTCGGGTAATATAATGGAAATAGTAACAATTATAGTTTATCATTGAATTAAAAAGTAATATATGAAAATAAGTATTAACACAATATCGACGGAGATTAGGAAAAAATGTAGAAACTTTTTTTATGTTAAACTAAGAAAGTGGAATAGTTGTTGAAACTAATTCTCCATATGCAAGTCTAGTTATTTTGGTGACGTAAGGTAATAAGCATCGATTATGTGTTGATTATTGGAAGCTCAATATACAGGTTAAGAAACCAAATTTTCTTTTACCAAGCATGTTAGAGCAAGTGGAAGCTTTGGCTGGTAGTAAACTTTTTGCTCAGTTGGATCTGACTACGGGCTACCTTCAGATTCCACTCGCACCTGAAGCACAAGTAAAAATAGCTTTCATGACGCCAGACGAAACTGGAAAATTTACTAGGATATCATTTGAACTGGCTGGTACACCTGGTGAATTTACCCGCCTCATGAAGAAAGTGGTTGAAAATCTGAGAAATGGTGTGGTTAAAAATTATCTTGACGATTGGGTTATTGATGCACAAGATTAGGAAGACATGCTGAGAAAACTAGAAGTTGTTCTAGAGCGATTAAATGAGGTAAATCTTATGTTGAAACCTCCAAAGTGTTCATTTGGTGTAAAAGAAATTGAACCCAACCTCTGATTCCGTCATTGGAGGTGGTAGCATTTGACCAGGAGAGAGTAAAACTCGGGCTATTGAAAAGTTGCCGGCTATGAAGAATATTCTCTCCGTGAGACACTTTCTTGGACTTACTGGATTCTTCAGACGATTTGTAGCAAATTACGCTACGATCGTAGAGCCTTTAACAAGGTTAACCAAGAAAGGTATTGAATTTACGAGGGGAAGAGAATAAGAAGATGCTTTTAACTTATTGAAGGAGAAGTAAACAAGGCCCCCATTTTTGAGGATGTTCAATCCAAAGACTACAACAACTGAAGTGCATACTGGTGCCAGCTCTATAGGGATTGGTGCGATGCTCTTACAGAGTGATGAAGTGGGAGGGCCATTGAACTTAATGCATTATCTGAGTAAGAAGCTGACAGAGGCTGAAGCGAGGTATCAATTGAGCAAGTTGGAATTACTTAGTGTAGTTCATGCTGTAACTAAGTGGAGAAATTATTTGTTGGGTATCAAGTTGGTAATTTTTACTGATTGTCAGGTTTTGATTTTTTTAAGACTCATATATCCAAGTCACAAATTTCCAGATAAAGTGATTTACTCCAGGAGTATGATTTTGACCTGAGGTACAATGCAGGTTCAAGAATGACCCATTTGGATGCGTTATCAAGGGATTCAGTTGGTAAATTAGCAGATTTGGCACTTGCCGCAGAACTTGAGAGTGCCTTATGTGAGTATGGTGGAGTCTATGTAACTTTGTTGGTGAAGGAACGGGTACTCATGTGTCAAACTGCCGATGAGGAGCTACAACAGCTTATAAAGATTCTCAAAATGGACATGAAAGAGCGTACTAAGAATGAAAATAGCCGAGTACGTTATTTTAAATTAATTAACAATCTCTTGTACAGATAATACCAAGGAAAGGAACTGTAACGCCAAAAAGTATGCGGAAGAGTCTGGTGATGACTATACATAACTTGAATCGATATCAGTCAGTGGATAAAACTATATCTAACTTGGTGCAAGATTTTTAGTTCGTCGTGATGAAACGATATATTTGACAACACATCAGGATGTGTTTTAAGTGCTTATTAGCCAGAGGACGATAGCCAGGGCATTTACATCCAATACTGCCAGGTAGCAGGCCATTCGAAATTGTATATAGTGATCATCTGGAACCTTTTATAACTACTCCTACAGGACATAAATATGTTTTTGTTTTAGTGGATAACTTAACTAAATTTGTATTGTTGTTCACATGTCCAGATACATCGACGGAAGAGGTGTTGTCATGTGTGCAAACTTTTGTAAAGGGATATAGATATCCAAAAGGCTGGTGACAAATTGAGGACCATGTTTTACTGCCAAAGCATTTGAAGAGTATTGTGTCACTGAAGGGATTTGTAATGTACTTACATCAACTAGGAGGCCACAGGCAAATGGACAAGTGGAGAGAGTTAATGGTATAATCCTATCTATGCTTATGAGTATTAAGTGGATAATGCTGAAACTTGGAACGAATAGATTCCAGAGGCGCAAAGACAGATCAATACTTGATTTGATCTATCTGAGAGCTAACAATTTGTTTAATTAACATCGTATAGCGTAGAAAAAAGTAACGTATTTTTTATGTTGAATTGTTTTACATACTGTTCGTATGCGTATATCATAATGTAGAATTTTTTATAATTAGTCGGAACAACTAATAAAAAAGTTTATTATTAACTATTAAAAACTGACGTAAAAAATTAACAATAATTTTTTTATTACAAAACAATAACTACTCAACAGTAATGTTGCCGATAAATTAGCGGAGAAACAAATTACTGTTGATTTCGCATCGTTACCTGTGGTACATCTGTCCGCGTGCGGTAAACACGGACAGATATCGGCGGGCGAGTCGTTCACTTGAACGAAGCGAACGTCAGCGCGCACGTAAAGTTGGATTTAATTTTTTTCGAATCGTCAAAATTATTAATTATAAAAGTCCATTGAACAATGACGGGATAATATATTTAATTGTTATAAAATAATAATGATTATGAACAACAGTACATGTTTAGTAATATTTGTGTCTTTTTGATTTTTTTTTTTTTGTTAGTATTGATTTAATATTTTAAATATAAGTTTGATTTTAAAACAAAATAAATCGTTTTCTAAGTAGTGTTGTGTAATAGCATAGTGTACAGGCAGAGATTATAAAACTTTTGTCGTCTAAATATAAATGAATTAATAATTAAAATAGTAAATAGTGCTTAACGCCTGACTGAATTTCGAGAAATATTACGCAAAGCAAACTCAATAAAATTGTAATTACCACTTGTCCCATTTGAATAGTGACAAACAAATGAATATATACAATATATGTATATATAAATCGCAACAAATAACATTAAGAAAAAAACCAAATTTAATAATTTATAATGACAGTTCTAAATGGAATTTAAGAATTTATAAACTCTGGAAAACAAATTAAAAAACTACAAAATATGTAGAAAACATATACCAGAACAATATAATAGATATTATATTCCACACTAAATAGGCAATATAACCATCACGACGACGAACGATATTGTCGCTAATTGAATGTTGGTAATTTTCATATAAAAAAAAAAAAATGACATTGTCGTACCATATCGTTTATATCACCAACCGCCTCGTCATCACCAGCGATGTCAACGATTTCAACATATATGTATTTATTACACACCTTAAAAATTGCGATTGCACAAAACGCGAATTTGAAGATTGTAAATAAATTGGAGACCGGCCAAACCCTGTGAACATATCCAAAAGAGATTAATATTGAACCCCCCCCCCTTCCCCTTAGATCCGGTTAGGGATTACACTTGAAACAATTATGAAACCATCGGATCCCGCGAACGCAATTATTAATATATAAGCTGTGTGGAACTGTTTTACGTCCAACTGAGAGGGTCGGGATTGGCGACAATTACCTGAACATAATTAAAAAATAACAAAATCGAATCCAGAGCAACGATATATATGTAGCGGCTTACGGTGGGCACAGCAGCGCGAAAGAGCAACCTGCGGACTGGGTAGGTACGGTAATCGTCGACATGCCTGGAACTGATTAAAGCGCTCCGCAAGTTTACAGCCGCCGGATCGTAACCGCACGTCGCTACGAACGCCAACCACCTGTTGGCCCTTGCGACATCGCTCGGAAATCTGCGAACGTATAATTAATAAATTTTAATAAGAGTCACCCGCCAGTAAATACACACGTTTTAACAACGGAAATAAACAATTGATACAAACGTCGCGGGTTTTTAATTCAATTAGAATAATGTGAACGTACTAGTGTAGACTGACACCGTCGACCACAATTGCGCTGCACAAATCGCACGCGTGTACCATATTTCAAATTAATAAATTAGTTATTATTAAATATATATATATAAATTAGTTAGCAGTAATTGTATACATTAGAAGAGTAAGAAAAAACAAAAATACACTTTTAAAAAATATCCTTTTTTGTATACTTAATACGCATAAAAATGAAAAATTTGGTTTTTCGATTGATTGTAAACGTCGGATTGAAATGATAACATGGCGGCGATGCAAGAAATGTCGCGGTCCGAGACACGGCCGATAGAAAGTCAGATAGTAGTTCAAAGTTCAACTTACGCATGTGACAAAAAACTTAAGGGGTCAAAAAAATAATGCGAAATGGCGCAAAGGACCGAAATGTAAGTGTGCTCATTATTAGTTTATACTTTGGTACACAATAACTTTTATAATTCACTGTTTCAGGTAGGAGAAACGTCGAAAAAATAGTGCTACGCTAGCCGAAATCCTAAAAAAGTCTACTTTGACTGAATTTTGTTAGTTTTTAATATTGCTATTAGCTGAATATTGTCTTTTCCACAAATAAAAAATTATTGTTTTGTTTAAATCAACAAGGAATATTTATCAAATGCACACAGAGGTAACAAAAAAATGTTACGGTATTTATGTTAAATGGTTGAAGTTGTTATTTAGTTGAGAAGCTATTGGTTTTAAATTGTTGTGTTTTTATCCTGTAAACGTCTTTACTTTCGCTCCTATTGAACTGGTTTTACTTAACGATAAGTCAAAAAATCATGTATCTAATTACTATTAACGAGTATACTGTCAGCACTATAGATTTGAAAAGTTCACCAATAAAACAGTTAATATTTTCTGTTTTCACATTATATTGGAATAACTTTTTTTAAACTGTACGGATTATGAATGTGTTAAAGCTTTCATGGATTGTTTTGTTGCTACAAGTGCTTAAGAAGGATGAATCAATGTTTACATTACAGTTTTGACGTTTCGGACTTATTTACTCTGAAAATGTACTCTGCAATGAGTCCGAAACGTCAAAACTGTACTGTAAACATGGTTACATCCTTATGTACGGGGATTATTGCAAAATTTGTATTGATAATATTTCAAACATTTGCTTTGTTGGCGAAATGTTTTATTTTTATATCCATTCATTAAACAAAGTAATAGGAGAGGGTTTAAAAATCGTATCGTTAATTTTTTCCTTGTTTACAGTGTTTACGGATGTGTCAACGTTTCAGTTATGAGCTGACGTTTCGGATTAGTTACAACCACGAGCCTATAGCTATCGCTCTAAAGAAGGACTCTGTAAAGAGTCCGAAACGTCAGCTCATAACTGAAAACGGGAATACATCCGTAAACATTTCAAGCAATACGATAACCTTCAACACATTCATAAAAAATTTTTCTTTCCATTTTTTGATTATGCTCTGGAAAATCTACCTACATTAAATTAAAGTTAATACAATATACTTTAAGATAAAAAAAGAAAAACTATCCGAAATCATGATTTCTAGAATATATTGTATACCATACAATAGCCAAAAATGATACAACTTACGGTAAAAATGGACGATTTTGAAATGTTTTCATAGTAACGGAACGCTTAAAAAATATAAGACTGTTTAATATAATGTAGGATTAAAAAAGTCAAACATTCAAGTTATTGGTCCTCTATGAGTAATCAGCCCTTCGAGTCAATAATCATAACATTTTTAGTAGACATGTTAATTTTTTTTTTTTTTTTTAATAAGAGTCGAAGCGTTTACGACAATGATTTTGATCACTGTCAAATATTTATAAATACTATCCAAAAAAATGCCACAATTCTAATTTACTGGATTAATATAAAAATTATTAAGTAAACAAGGTTTTCATTTGTTCAATAGAACAACAATTTTAGAAAAGCTAAATTCATTTTTCTCCTATTCAAACAAATATTTTTATAAATCAATAAATATATTATATATTATTTAATGTTATATAAAGAAAATATTTAGGACATATTTTTGGTTTTTTTTTTTTTTTTTAGGGATGAAGGTTATTTTTTCCTTAATTTTATGCCAGCTGTAACTATGCATATGTATACTAGTATTATTAAGTAATGAAAAATATTTTAACTAGTATAGTTCATAAATACGAACGCGAATGGATTTACATTGAAAATATATGGGAAATTTTATATTATTCGATTTATCTACTCGTCGAATTATCATAAATATTTCATTATGCATATCGATTTCACTCTCGCTTATGATAAAGACCCTTATGAATTATAGAATACGTAAAATATACCCATCTGAGCTAAAGTAAGGGGTTTATCGAATACATCACAGTTCATTTAATCTTATAACTATTAAAGAAATTTTCACAACTGTCCTCGTGCATTCAATGTTAATTACACTTGTGTCCGATAGTAGTATCATTACAACAATCTTACAATTAATAGGAAAATTTACCGTCAATTAAGTCTAAGTGTAATGAAACTCTCAAGAAAAACATACATTGAACGAAAAATTAGTGACCTGTACGTTTACACAAATATTAACATTTTGAATTATTTATGTCGTTAATGCAATGGCGTTCTCGGGGTTTTGTCTTGGGATAAGATATATGTATGAAATTTTTTATTGTTTTTTCCAAAACACATTTCCGCAATATTTATTTTCATCGTGGGGATTATATCCCCCGTTCGCCCTCCCCTACCTGTAGAACGCCCGTGTATCAATGACATATATTGATAACATTTCATTTTATTATCTATTTTAGCAAAATTCTCGAAAATATAAATCGTTAGACATTCAATCAAATACTGGTTTTGTTAAGTTAGTGAAGTTATTTATTTATTAATAATAATAAATCTTTAAACAAGTTAGCGACACGTTAGGATCAACGCTTGTAAATATAACAACATTATTATTTACAAACTATTTTTTACTGTTATTATGCGTTTTAAATTTCATGATATACATGTATATTATGTAATTTATGGTTAATATTAATAACGAAACGGGTTTCTATTGTTTTCATTGTATTTACTACTGACCTGTTTCCTTACTTACCGAATACTGTATATTCCATGTTAAATACTAAAAATAGTGATAGTCTAACTATCCTACAAGCAACAGGATTACAGAAATTGTAATGGCAAGCTCCTTTTAGACTCCTAATACGGGTGACCTAATTTGTTTCTCCGGAGCATTTGGTAGAAATTATATATAATAGCATCTATATGAGTTTTAGAAAAAATGATAATTTATAGTTTTTTAGAGACATACGCGGCATTTAGTTTTGCATCAATTCATATTTACAAAATATCGCGAAAATATTTCTTTCGATTATGTATACTCACAATATACAACTAAAATACAACTAAGTATTAATATTTTAAGGCTATGGTCTTATCATTCAATATTTATAAACACTGGATTACTGCGTGTTTGACGGCACTTTTTTGGGTGGTCATCAAGAACTGTCTCGATATTATAATTATACAGTAGGATATATATATACAGTATAGACTGTATAGTCTCTCGAGGCTAAAAAATACAAGCAGAGGTTTTAGAAAAAATATTTTATTAAATCAAAAACCAAATAATTGAACTGAGTTAGTTGATATTTATCCTATTGTTTAGTATACAAATAACTTTTGGTGAACTGGCAATTTTGATAGCACAGCACAGCTGCTGTCCCATATATCATCGGATCATCGAGATTCACCTGTAATAGTAAATTTTACTTAAATATCTGGTTTGTGAAAATTGCTGTAAATTTTGAACTACGACTCAGTAAAAAACGACTTGAAAATATATAAAGTATATACAGTGTATTGAGGGGAGATGGTTAAAGCCACGTGCGTAGGCAAGATATTCGGTCGCATTATACTGGTTTGCTCAAGGGAACGTTTTAAATTTTTTTATTTTAAAGTACCTCTCCCCCATGCAACAACCCTTGCCTGGTATACTAGTACACGCATGTAAGTCGTCCCTCTTTGACTAGAAGAGGGAAAATATTACACCCGTGTCCGCACCCTCTGGATTTTAATACCCGTGTTCAGAGTCCATCAATTCCAGAAACCATATTGCAGCCTCATGATTTCATTACCACCATAATAATATAATCCCTATTACTGTCTTCTTTTCCCTATCAGTAGCACCGACGTTTGTTTTTATTTCGCCTGGTCGATCCCCACAAAGTATAAATGCACAAAATTATACAATATATTATTACTATACGCCTTCATAACATTTCCTCGCGTTTGATTTTTAAATTAAATAACCGTTAACACATTTGACGTCCCTAAAACCACTACCCAAAAGGGTAATGTTTTGCATACTATAAACTGATAATAATAATATTGCCGGTGCGGCTTTATTCAAAAGGGACACTAATATTTTTTAATCCGATTAGATAACGATCCCGTATTGGCTAGATAAACTAACAACTTTGTGTATTCCAATAAAACTTTAAAGCTCCTCGCAACTATAATATTGGAATAGTATTTGATTAAAATTCAATTTCAATAGTAAATAGACAATTTTATAAATCAAATATTTTATTTTATTTTAATGAAGGTGCAAAGTTTAATATATGTAGTAATCTATATTTAAAAAACATTAAAAATTGTTAAAAATATTCATGTGTTCTTAATATTATATGTTATATAGAAATATCATAGTAAAAATGTATATTTTATTGTTATACTACTAACGAGATTTTAGCAAAATTTTAGGGACGACTTATTTAATTTTTGCTCTCCTTACAAAAAAAATGTTTACATGAAAATACATGCTAAGTTCATAATTTTTTAAAAGCTAACTGCCCTTTTGGCCACCTCAGATTGTGCCAATATATAACACTTAAGGCTGGAATTACATATCTGTCTTAATGAGTTCATTTTCAATGAACTTAAAAATGTTTTATCACAGTTAGATCACTAACTCGACTGTGATGAAATTTTGGTAAGTTTTTATGCTTATGCCAATAGAAAACGTTGAATAAAGATATTAAATATCCTTTAATACTCTTTTTAAGTACAAATAACTATTTTTCTGGTTATATTTTAGTGTACAATACTATCACTTACAATTAAAAAATGACATTTTTATATATTACTACATGAAGTTAATACAATTACTATGTGTGCTTGTCTTAATGTAACCTTGTTTATTGTATATGTAAGTTTAAGTCTAAAAAAATAAAGGACAGTAGGGTACAGCGTAGTGGAATGAAGGAATTGTTTCAGACTAGAATTGATTGATATCTACAGATATTAAAATCACTGTTTAAATCGCTTTGATGCATATTTGAAAACAATTTAACATATCCACTAAAAATCACATGATTATCGACTTCAGAGACCATTTATTTATTGTATACAAATAGGAACATTTCGTTTTTTTTAATCAAGCAGTGACGAAATGCTATGAAAAAAAAATTTTACTTAAGATATCGATAGTTTCAACTAGATTCGTTTTTTGATCTTTTGACTTATCGTTAAATAAAATCAATAGCTTTTCAGTTACCCATAGAAGCTAAATAAAATATTAGACGTAACGACAAAAAGTCATGCAACAATTTTTTTTCTGAATATGATATTTTAAAAAATATTACGAGCAATAAAAGATTACAACATGTAAATTGCTTTTATTCTACCGCTTAAAAAAATGACTGAATACTCGCTCACGAATAAATATTCTAATATACTAAATAATCAGCAAGTCAAATAATTAACAAATTAACCAGTGATCATTTAACAAAACATAGTAATTTTTCGTGTATAGAATAATAATGTACAGAAAAAGCCTTTGTTTGCTCGAAAATATACTAGAGAAGTTCATTTTAACAGATAACAATTCAACTAGTTGTTATTATCATCACATAGATGGCGTTTATTATTTTAAAAACTATTTTTCTAAGTCGAGACACTGTATTATAGTAATAAATATATTTGACTTGTGATTTTCCTAATGATACCACGTAAAGTTCTCAGGGTTCTTTTCTAAAGAGTCTATGTATTAGAAATCGTTTTACTAACCTTCGAAATTACTCAATTTATTTATTTTCATCATAGAGGGTTTCCATCCCCCGTGTCTACCCATAAGAACCACCATGTTGGTAACTTCTGTGTGGAGTAACGATTTTGCTGGTTTTTATGTTTAATAGTCTAAGAAAATCTGATTTAACATGGCTATTCAATAACTTATTATATAAACTATTTACTTATTACTAATTTGAAATTATTTTTTAATAATTTATTTATTTAACTTAAAATAAATAATAAACTATTTTATATATATATATATATATATATTTGAATTCACCTAAAATGTGTAAAATATTTTTTTAATAGAAAAATGTTATATTTATAGGTTTTACATGTTTGCTGTTATTATACAAACATATCGGTACATTTAATTAAACTGAATTTAATTTGATTACGTAAGGGTCAGTTAAAGAAGTACCTATGGTGTTACTATAGGTTCCATTTAATACTTTCTAGAAGTAAACAAAACAAATTTAATTACAATATTAATTTTTTGATCCGTAATCAAGGCATCCTAGAGGCCTTGAGGCCAATCCTTCCCACTTATCAATATTTAATAATTTCAGAGGGAAATTTTTTTTTTAATATAACATAAACACCGAAAAAAAAATTAAAAAACCAATTTTCAGTCAAAAAAAATAATTTTATTACCTTCCTTCATATTTTCAGCTTCAGTACAGCCCTGTGTATAATAATAATCTTTTTATCACTATATTTTAAGCCTACAGTGTTGGTTAGTCATGTTATAAATTCATAACAAATGTAAAATGACATTAAACTAATACGATACATTTAAAAACGTCAATGATTTATATTTATAAAATAAACGGTCACTATTGGCAAGTGTTATTAGTGTCAGACCTCAAATATGTCAATGCATAAGCTCATTAATCTGTCAATCGTTTCTTCTTGGTTATTTAAATTAATTTTTGTGTTTAAAATTTGTAATTGAGAAATTTCAGCTCTAGTGAGGCAATGCTGAAAAACCTTTCCCTGTCCATTTGCTGAGGGCGGTCGGTGGAAAACGGTCTGTGGCCGGGAGAGGGTTCTGTTGCAATGGCCGGAAATTCAAGTTACGTGGGCGAGTAGTGGTGAAGGGATTCGGCTCCGGCGCTGCCAAGGGCTACATCCGCTTCCGGCTCACCCGTATTCGAGATGGACTTGAACAAGCGAGCGGGCGGGAAACGGCAGAATAGACTGCACAGGATGAGAGATGCTTGGCTTGAGGGATTCCTCCGTTGTCATTAGAGTGAAAAGGAAAAATTGACGTAAAAGTGACAATTCAGCTTAGCGTGTAGTTAATTAAAAATTAAATATTGATCATGGTCAAGTTTTATTTTCAGGAGTATATTAGTATGATTGTAGTTTATGAAGTGTAACAATTGAGAATCAAAAATAGTTATGGTCAAATATTTGTTTTCTCTATCATTTAATGAACACACAAAATATAAAATATTATACTAGACGTTTTCTGAGTGGCGTAACCAGAGGAAGCTCTACAACAAACATTTAAGAAGATATAAAAAAATATTGCCTTTATGAAAATGGCCGATAGTCTTAGATTTTACTCGGATAAATACTTTTAAACTTTTATCTTTACTTTAATTTAGCTTATATTTTCATAAATTCTGAGTTATCAAACTAAACTTATGAAAGTCCTTAGTTTATATCTATTATCTATAAAGAAATTCTATAGCATTTCTTTATAAATTTATGATGAATGTATGCATTAATACATACATACATACACATATATGTCCCTATGAAAAAAATAGTTATTTAACTTTTTTTTTTATTTCGATTTCAAACAAAATGTGCTTTTAACTATAAAGTTTAGTCGTTTTGTAGTCGCGTTACAATTGTTACTCATAATATAAAAATGAAATACATTAATTCAAATTTTAATAATTATGTTTTTAATTTAATGATTCTTAAAATTAATTATTAATACTCATTATAAATAAAATAAAGAATTTAGGAGGATTCTTACACACAAAATATTATTAGTTCTTCACAAATCAGTTGTTCAATTACTAGTTATTATAAATATAGTTTATTGATGTCAAATGTGTTCGAAATTATGCACCTTCTGTCCATTTTTAAAAATGATAATCATATTCATACTACCCTTCATAGGTACTTATTTACTATCCATAACAAAATAATAACTACAGAAAAGGGGCTGTAATCTATTGTGCCATAGCTACAAATAAATATTGTTGTATGACCGATTCACTTGTTTCTTTTCTCTTTATTTTTAGTGTTTTCTAGTTATTTGTTGAAAATAAATAAATAATAGTTATTTAACTGTATTATTAAAAAAATAAGAAAACGTTAGTTTTAGAACAATTATTAGGTATTTTGACATTGAGCTAATTTTACAGTTCAAAAGTATCAAACTGTAAGGTATGGCGACCGTAAACATTAATAGCACCCGATCGAACAATTAGTGAGCTTTTTAAAACATTGAATTCTCGAATATGAGCTTGGAAAATCATAAAATATTATATTTTATATCGTAAGCTAAAAGTTTTGTTAAAACTTAAGATTTAGCAAATGAATTTGTGAACTCGGAAGGAGGTCGATTAGTAGTGAACGTTTAGTGGTGTATTGTTTTACTATGGCGGCCATCAAAACCGGCTTATCCTGCTGGTTCAACGCAGCCATTGGCGATGTATTCTCTCCCATAGCAGACATACACAGCTGAAATCGTACACCCCCACTGAAAAATCTCATAAATTAATTTACTATATATATATATTATTTTACAACTCGCTAAGTTGAACAAATGAATAAATCCAATTTGATCAATTGTATTTTCTTAAATTTCGTTTTCAATAAAAGGCGCCTAAAGCAAAATAGATGAGCATTTAGGGAGCTATAATTCGAGAATTGCTTTCATTTCGGGCGACATTACAACCCCTAAGTACACATTGATGCGCCATTTCTAAATGCTGTATAATGTGTCTCGATTTGAAAATATATACTGTTTTAACTTATATTTAATACAATACTATGTAAAACCTTGCGCACAATGAATTGTATACAATAATTTCGATTTCTGTAAATGACAGACTATATATGCGCAGCCAAAATATTATTTGTGTAGTGTTAAATTGTATGTGTACTATTTCTTTGTCAGATAATTATCACATATAACATAAACACCGCCAGAGTACCTGAATTTGTACTGAAAAGATCAAATAAGTTAATAATCAACTTTCCAGTACTCATTAAAATGAAAAAAATAAAGGTCATATTTGGCCAAATAAAGGGGTAAGTACGATTCTACGAATTTAAGTTGGTTATTAAATATTTTTAACTATTTAAATGAATCGACTATAAAACAAGATGATATAATTCATTTGGCACAAATATAAAATAAATTATATAATTAATTTAAAACTTATCGATATTTTTTAACGTTAAGTCAATCATTCAGGTTTCGTGTTTAACTGATTTATTGATATTTTTTATTGGTTGGGTCATTAGACAAAAATAAACGATAAATTCTAAAATAATCCAATTTATAATATTCTTAATTAATAAGACACACACGACTGGTGTCACACTTACCCCACCTCACCTAATTAATAATTTGACGTTGACGATACACTTTTAGTATGCAGTTCAACATTAAAATGAGTACATAATACTGAGTTTTTGTGCCGAGTAACAATCGTTTTGAATTTGTTTTATAATCAACAGAATAATTGTAATGTGACAGCGGAGAAATCATAATTTCAAATATAAACGATCACTTAATTTGATTATTATTATTATTACTTTTCTTCTTATTTCAGCTCGTATTATTTTCGCTCTAGAATTCTTAGAAATTCGATCCACATACGTACATGAAAAACGAGGGTCTAACAAAGCAGCCGCTGCCAAGACTGTATTGTATTGGACGTCACCCCCTATAAAAAAAAATTATACCTATATAATAAATTCTGTCGTATTTATAAGACCACCGCCGTGCCGGTGTGTTTCTTAAACGTCGTGGAGAGAGAGAGAAGGCGTTTTGTGCAGCTGGCACATACGCGGCAGTTTTTTCAGACACACGGACGACGCTCCTGGTCATATGTAAGTACCGTACATGTATATATATATATATATATATATATATATATACATCGGTATATACAGTCCCCTAATAACAACGCGTATACCGGGTGCACTCGTATATAATGTATTATATACGTATATTTGTACTTGGGGTGAACGTTTCACAGGTGTGTGTCGAAATCTCTGCCTTCCTGTGCGCTCACCTCACTACCCCTCCTACCCCGCACGCGTGTTACGTTTGCTAGGCTGTACTGGCAGCTGCAAAACACACACACACACACACACACATAAGTATTAAGACTATGCGTGTGCATATTATATGTATAAAATATAATATATTATATATATATATATATATAGGTGGAAAGGTGCCCGGACGTGCGAGACTCCGCCTATCGGCTCAACGGGGGTCGTCTCCCGCACTTCTCTTGGGCCGTTATAGGGTTAAAACTACCGTCTCCATGGAAGACAAATGGCGTGGTATATGTGTGTGTGTGTGCTTACATTTCCAAATTGTTACTAAAATTTCGCATCTTTTAGACACTACTCGGATGATATTAATTCCGTCACTTGGATAGTTGTAATAAGAACAATATCATGTCGAGTCATGGTGTATTTTTTTTTTTTTTTTTAAAAAAACAAGGTTTAACCTTTAATTAAACTGTTTTTTTACTGTTTATGATATATTTGGTGTATATTGAACGATTAACGACTACAATACAAACATTGAAAAAAATTAATAAGACTTTACCCGATTGACGGAGTGCACCTTTTGTCGACGACATACGAGTTCACAATAAATACTGTGGTGGTTCACAATATGATTATGAGTAGTCTTTTTGTGAAGGTAGAGGATAGAGAGAAACGATTGTGTTTTGTGTCTGTTAAGCGGCTATTGTGTGACAAAGAGAGTTTATTATAAATTTTCGTTTCAACTATTGACATCTGGAGTAGTAAATAACACACGTTTAATTAAAGTATACATGTTACATTAGCGTATTTATTGAAAGTTCATAGCCATATTTATTTATTCAATACATTCAAAAGTAATTACGAAAATTCAAAATTATAACATTTTCAAAGTCGGGAGAGTTGCACTCCAATTGAAGTTTTATAGTTAATAATTAAAAATTGTGACTTTTCGCTAATATGGATGCTGCTTGTCGATTTTTTATTTACTTAATCGAACAAAAAAACAATTATCTCTATACACACAAGTATTGTTTCATTCATAATTTTTTTCAGTAAAAATATGTATTTTCAATTTACTTTCTGGTGTTTTTGCGTAGCCAAAATATAATCTATTGCTGTTGAAAAGTAGTTTAAATTTGTTACGGCTGAAAGAATTTAATTTAATTTTTTAGATTCTATTACAAAAATTCCTACCCCGACCGGAGAGTACATATGGTATGTGTTTTTGCAGTTAAAGTTTTTATAGCTCCTGTACGCTTTTCTGAAACACAAGTATGTTCAATGCTTACAAATAGAAATAGAAATAACTATGTAAATCAATAAATAACCTAGTTTTAAAATAATTACATGTTTTATGGTGCTACTAATTGACTTAGATATATACATATTAATTTCAAAACAATTTTAGACAGAATTTAATCAATAATAGATATAAATATACTTAAAATTTACTAGCCACACTAGCTCAAGTAAAAACTGAAAACCTCACGAGGGTTCATACCTATACTTACCCCCTCCGAGTTCAACTTTTATTTATGTTTTTATTCAAAACATACATACAAATTAACGAGTAAAGTATTTATTATTTAGAGAACATATTTCCATCTGTCGTTATTTGCTTAATAATTTCGCTGTCAATCAAATAGAACGATGTGTTTCTATCTTATATCATTATGTGTTTTGTCCATAACAAAATAATACATGAAAATATATTATTATCGATTGAGATAAACACATAGTAGGACTAAAATAAATGAATACTCTATCGTTAAACTGAGAGACACGTTTAAATTTTCTTCGGAGCCAACAAGGCCTTATAAAAAATCGTTGCTCGAAGTTATTGATACATCGTGGTGAGATGACGAATATCGTTCAATTATTCGCATAGATTAATATGAAACGTTTACTTTGACTTGCTTATTATTTCGGACATGTTTAATATTTTGTTAAATTGAAAAATCTCGAGTGGACGCGTTTCGTTACGTTTCATGTTTTTATTTTGTTTTATTTCATAAAAACAATATACATATATATTAAACGCTAAAATATAACTTAAGACCCGAGTGGAAAACCTAAAATTAATATTATGTGTAATTATTGTTTATTTAAATGTCACTCAATGGGAATCGTGCCTCAATAGGAATGCGGGCTAAAGAAAATGGTATATACCTCTTAATGAGTTGGAATGATATCTCCACCGAGTGTGATTTTTACACGGTTATAATCGCTAGTGGATAAGCGTGGCGATCGAGTAAAATTAAATGCAATTGTGATGAACTGAAAATTCGAAAAGGTTAACACGTCGTTATGATATTGTTGTACAGTAAAATGAAATACAATGTAGATGTGCTGCGTGTACCCTCGTCGAACCGTGACGTATACTATACACTGTAGTCATGATCTGTATAAACATTTTATTGTACACGCATATTTATTATAATAATGTCGTATGGATGTGAAACAGAAAAACATTTTTTTGTTAATATTCCATTAATCACTATCGGGTATAAAATATTTAGGTGCGACGTCAATTACTCTTTGAAAAGCCGTATCGTTAAATATTCATTCCACGGTGTTGCCGCGAGGGGAAAAATGATTATTATTATTTTCATTTTTCTAAGAGAATGGACGAGATTCGGCTCTTGTGGTTTAAATGCGAGTGGCGGCGGCGGCGGCGGTGGCGGCGGCGGTGGAGAAAAATAATAATAATTATAAGTGAGAGTTGGCGAATTTGGCCAAAAGAAAAGAAAAGAGAGACCTACTGCGAGAGATGGTTGTGGTGGTCGCAGGGGACGGATGAAAGTAATGGGTGAAGTTTTGTTAATTACTCTTCCGTTCTCGTTGATGAAATAAAAGCTATAGGGAACCCAGGCTGGCGTTAAGAAATTATAAGTTAGCTGCATCCGGCCGGGGCTCGACGTTAGCGTTCACACCCTCCATATTTAATTACTCGGAATAATTTGTCTTTGCCTTTCCCGAAATCATAAATTTTTTCTTCTTTCCATCCGACCTCCACTGTTCTGTACGCACCTAACTGTACAATTATAATATATATTGTCTCAGTACCGCCCTAATATATCCTTTACCAGTCATCGCTAGTTAGGAAATGAGAAAATATCACAAACCCACATATTCATTAATTTGGAAAACGTGATTTATTTCAAAGGAAAATGTTCTTGTTACAGAGGACCTTACCCGAAAGAAGGTTTCGCAAAGATACGTGGAAAATTTCCCCAACAAAATGAGACGTTATTTATATGAGAAATATTATTATTTTACTGTAGTAGAAGACTATTTGAGGACAAATTAGAAAAATGTAGGTCAACGTTTAGCCACTTAAAAATATCAATTTATTTGTGTCTTAAACTCCTTTTAATATATGTGAATACAACCCCAATTAACAAAATGTATTCTCAACAATAGAATAATTTCTATACGTTCGATATAAATACAATTATGGATAGAAAATGTAATAAATGCAATAATATGTTACATATTTTTAATTTATTGTATACTATGTACTTGTTGTTCGCTTAATATATGACAATTTATTCATTTAAAGGATTTTATTTAAAAAATGTATAATATGAATTTGTTAAGGACTCAATTAATACGAAAAACTGAATCGTCAATTACATAAATCAAGTTTTTGAGCCAAAATATTTTTCGATCAAATGTAATGGTATCGGATGTTGTTGTTAATCAGTAAAATTTATGACGTGTATAATGTGTATACTTTGTAATCGATTTTAATAATCTAGTATTTTAATTACGAATATAAAAAGTATCGATAGTTTAGTAGAAATGCTTAACTCGCCTCATTTCTATTTACTTTGACTACCAATTATTTTTCTCTGATATAAGCGTAATTCTACAAAGTCTGTATTTTATCCAAAATGGAATTTATATCAATCGTATTGTCAAAAACAGTAATGATATTCGTACAAAGTTTAACAACCCTTTGAGATTACAGTGAGCAAACAAAAACCACGAATGACAAGAATAGCGGTTTGTCAATTTTCAGAGTGTAGTTTTTTTTGTTCTTTATCAATGAAACTCAAAGTGTTTTGAAAATTATGTTAACTACACGAATTCCGACAATGAAATCGGTATTGGATTTCAATTCGGAATTCTTTTTAGAATAGTTAAAGGACAAACTGACCCGGGGCTAACAAGTTTTTTATAAGACCCATATACTCCAACAAAGGCGTTTTTAGTATAGAATAAACCGGTTTCATGGGATTTTGCAACGATTTACTTTGTACATTGAATTTCAAGACACTGTTTTGATCTTTAATGATTGAGTAAAGTTTTAAAATATTTACATAACACAGCATCAATAATCCTAAGACCGTTGGAAATGCGCGAATTTTTATATCTAATACGTTTTAGGATTTAAATTGAATAATTACCTATTTATAGAAAAAATATCATAACAAACTCTTTTGGACTTCGTAGCTTCAAGTTTAAAAATAACATTACTGGCTAAAAGTAACATATCGAGTAGTGGGGCAGGANATACGTTTTAGGATTTAAATTGAATAATTACCTATTTATAGAAAAAATATCATAACAAACTCTTTTGGACTTCGTAGCTTCAAATTTAAAAATAACATTACTGGCTAAAAGTAACATATCGAGTAGTGGGGCTTACTTCCTAGTAATGTTGCATTATCGTGGAAACTAAAAACACAAACGGTTGAATGTCTCTTAATTAATGAAAATCGTATGTTAGCGTTTAAGTCCATCGCGTATGTTTCAAAAAACGCTGCATCATATTAAGGCCATTAAAATACGAGGAGAAAATCTAATGTCTTATATCAAGCACGTGTTAGTAGTTTTAATTACTTAAATTCGGTGTATTTTTATGATAAGATTTAAGTATTTATTGTATTAGGACAGGTATTACAATAACTGTGTATAATAAACACAATAATAAGACCAATAGCTCAATTATAAAGTCGAATGTTGAGGTCGCACACTATGAATATATAGGCTACGTATTGTATTAAATTAAACGCCTTTCCGTATTAAAAAGAAGTATCAATTGTGGTGTGCCATACCGCTGGAGGGTTGCTCTCTAAGTAAGGACGCGACAAAATTTAATAACCTTTGGTGCCTTCAAATTCAGCTGTTCTGGTGGACGTTTGCAGGCAGTTACATACCGATGCTCGATTAGACCAACACACGCACGCACTTTATTGGCGGTGCTCTCTTATAAACATGTACATACATAATGTATTTATACACACATATATGTGTGTGTGTGTGTGTGTGTGTGTGTGTGTGAATATATGAATACTACTCGCACACACGCACGCATGACGTGTAAAAGATCGCAAAGGGAAGCGCGAACCCTTCATAATAAATCAGGACCAGGTGTGCAGCTCCAGGTTTTTGTAGTGACCCCGACGGGGGTTCGAACCTATATACCACCGTCGTCACCGATAAAATTACACAACGGGCTCCCGGATTTTTTCCTGTCCACGTTTTCTCTGAGAATATTGCACAGGGGTGATTTTCAAACACCCCTCCAGTTCCTCTCTACCGTTTTACTAAGGTTTCATCACTCACTTCCTCACTCCGTCCTTCGATCACTCTCATACAAATGTACGCGGATTATATCCCCCCCCCCACACACAACCTTATATTTTCAATCCTCCATGGCTTCACCTTGTAAAACAATTTGCAGTGGCCCCTCGTCGAAATACAAGCCACGTCGAAAATACACGTTATTCGTTTCGTTGATTGTGAACAAAATGGATGCCATGTATTGAAAATAAATAATTATTTCGTAAAATTATAAAAGAAATCTCATTGTCGATTGTGTTTATTATTTTTCAGACACCGAAATGAGTGTATCAAAATAATCTTCGCCGCAATAACCATTCAACGATTAAATACTATCTTAGTATGTTTTCTTTGACAATTTTGTACACGATTAGCATTAATTGGCGATGGCCAAATATGTTATACAAGAAACTGTAGCAAACATTTCTATGTTGAGATGCAAGTTTTTCTGGAAAAATGTCTTCCAATTTCAAAAAAAAATTCTTTTGTTTTTCACCTGAAGGAATTTCGATCAAGAAGGCTTCCGTTCGGTGTACAAGACGCTGAAATAAAATATGGTTGAAAAAGGTTTCTAGCCGATAGAAATCCATCATCGTTGACATCTTGCGACTTAATCTCAATCTCTGTCCATTTTCAATACAACACATACGTCTTCAGTGTTCGTACCTTTTTTCTTCTTACTCTGTGGGGCGGATGTGAAATTCAATATTATAATTTGATTACTACTTATTTTAGTATGTTTGATTGCAATCAATACAAATTGTCTTTTTACATAATTTTGAATAATGTTTGTTTCTAATACTTAATTTTTACGAAAAACAATTAATAAATTGGGTAAAAAACGGTTATTTACATAGATTAAGTAAATAGTATGTAAACACAATAGAACACGTTAACATAAAAGATTTATTTTATTTGAGCGCAAAATAATTGATAATGAGACTTACTTGATAACGTCGTTTATCATTTTATTAATAAAAACTTTTGAATACATTGTTATTGTAAAGGGATGATAGTATAAAAGCAGCAACAGTGTAAATCAAGCAGAACAATGTGATAACAAGTGCAACCATTGATGAAAAAAGCAACAAAGCGAATAATGAAATCATTATTCATCAACAACTTAGTGTACTACGTCCTAGGTCAGTGTTGCTTGAAATCGCATGTGCTTACCACAGGAATACATCACAATGTAATATTGTAGTGTAATAACATTTAACAAAATGGTGTTATTAGCGCCATATGCACAATACGCACTCATTCCTAAAGGGAACAAAATAGCTGAAAAAATATCCGAACATAATATCATACGTTCAACACAAAACTATTATGTTATTTATTTTCGGTAGCTCACACACACACACACTTCGGATACATTGAATAATGTGCAAGTGCTATCGCGTACAATATCATACCATAACGTTCCATATACATTCGACTTATTTGTTACACTCTGGTACTTAGTGAATTACAGTGGTGTGGTGTTCATAATAAACACACACGTATTTATATTAAACGTTTGTGAATGAAAATTCACTATGCGGCAGCGCGCGCCAGTTTTGTAGTGTTTAATAAAATACAATAAGCCATTGAACTGCTTCCTATTCTAATTTGGACAATGAGTCGGTTATAGCTTGTCGCCCCAGACACAACAATGTTGCACTTGGCTTTTGAGCCATCGAGAGGAGATCCCCGTGTGTTTTCATAATTTTTTATGAATCGTATTTGTATGGTAAATTTGGCACTGCCGCCGCCGCGACGTAAAAGTAATGATTCTTATTTTACACACACAAGTTGCCCGTTTTGAACACGCGACTACATACTTGATTCGTGTGTTCAAAACAATATTTAGGAATTTTCAATAATACGAATAAAAAATACATTATCCTCATTTTCTTGCTAAAACTCCATCCGACCGTTGATCATTTACTGCGATAGAGAGTATAGTTCTCGGTATATGCGTCTAGAGATTTCATGAAAAAAACTGTACACTTCAAAGCATTAATGACAAAAACTTGATTCCGAGAATATTCGTTAAGCTTTCAGTTCACAGATGTGTTTTTATTTAACTAAGAACACCACCAATGCTTCGTTATTCTAGTTAAGTGCCGAAAAAAAGTATTTTTTTTTTTTATTCTTAGATAATATTTAAAACTATTAGGGCCGTAAAAAGGTTGACCTACAAATATTTCTAGAGTGACGTTCATTTGAGGACTTTTTGGTTTTTTGGTCGTCAAATTTGTTAACACGCGAAAACACCAAAGAATGCACAAGAGTTTTTTAGTTTTGTTTGAAAACTATTTATATCGATTATTCATTTTGTGTTTTTATTCTTATCCTCAAGATCCTTGGTATTTAATTGCAATTACTTTTCGTCGAGTCGGCAATTTTAGTTGGGGGGGGGGTGACTCACTCATCATCCACCTATCAAAAACTACCTCCGAGTTCATATTATTTATGAGCTTATTAAATTGCTAAATTGTCGACGCTGAATCTCTTTTAGATGTAATGTTTATTAAAAAAAAAAAAAAAGTTCCGCTGTTATAATTAATTATAATCACTGAGCTTTTAATGCTCCGTTTATAAATATTTATTATTTCCAAAAGGTATACTCTTGTTTAATTATTATATTTCTGCACTTTTAAGCCTATTGGTAGTTATTGTAGCTCATGACAAATGATTATTCATTATGCAAGTAGTCTATATATAGAAGAGATATAACGATAATAATAATTATTGCCGTTTCAGTCAGATGGTTTAGACGACAGCTTTGTCTTTATAATGTTATTGATGATTGAAGTGCTTGCGTACATAAAGTTTATCGAAGTGAAGTATTCGGTCATTTTTTATGACATCCGGATGATTTATTCGTTGCATTGTCTGCCGTGTCTCTATTGCAGTGTTTTATATAATTTAAATAATGACTAGTGGTAGTAACGACGGTACCATTGGTATGGTAAACAGAGAGAAAGAGAGATAGAGATCGTTTAGGTGCACAACAAATGAAACTAATTTGTCTGAGCGGAAAATGACACGTATAAGTGAAAAAAGTCAACTTTTAAAACAAATTAAAAAATTAATAATAATGACAATTAATTCAAGTATGATGAAATTACTACATAATTGAGTAAAGTAAAAATGAGCAGCAGAAAATTACCTAAGGTCCCGTTATTCAATTAGTATAATGTGTCTTCCATTGTTTTATAATTTTAAGTTACATATATATGGTTAAAACTAAATGATTTGAAACTTTAGTGAGTATCAAACGACTGGGGAAAAATGTTTTATAATTTAATTTTACAAAATCTGTGATTTGCATTATGTATTTTTCAGACAAGAGCAAGTTGGAAAATTCTTAGACTTTAATGGTATGCATAAATGTAGTGGCATAAAATTAGTAGTTGCGACAGAAGAATAGTCGTGCCCTTCCTGAAAGGGTTGTAGCAATCACAAAATATAATGCTTTAGTGTCGGTTTTTATTTATATTCATGTATAACTGCGAGCGAGTTAAAATAATAACTTGTCCCTTCAACATCATTACATTGATATAACTTTTGAATGATAAAGACATTTTGGATATTTTTGATAAATCCTCATTTGCCATTGTTTCTTAAAAATGAAAATATATACTAGACCATAAATATAATGAATACTATAGTTAATAATGTAATGATATAAATGTATCGTGATAAATATTTTTAACTGAAACAAAACCTGAAGTTTTTAACTCGGGAACTAAAATTATAATTTTAATGATTTTGTATAAATCCGAATTCGGTAAAAACACTGAGATTAACAAAATATTTTTTTAATGAGAATGTGTAATGATTTTATAAACAGTAAGTTTAATAATTAAAATTTCAAAACAATAATTTTTGATAATTATGAACTTTTTAAAACGCGTTATGTCAGTTAATATTAATATTATTTTATTCTTTTCGTGAAAACTATTAGTTTAGTACAGCAACAAAGAACTTTAGACATATATCAAATAGAGGTAATGATGACAGTGATGACAGCATTTAGAACGCCGTGGCCTACAGTACTTAGTATCATTTCTTATGTGTATATATATCTATACATTATTTCTNCCGTGGCCTACAGTACTTAGTATCATTTCTTATGTGTATATATATTTAAAATACGTTGTATAAAACTATATGTAGAAATATGTGGTTTTAGATGACGGCTACGGTCTGCAGTAGTGATGACTATGAATTTTATACTTTTTTTTTTTTCGACACAGATAAACTTCACAGCACGATCTCCAGTCATTGGATATGAGCTGAGTCATCTCATCCAACGTCGCGGCACTATAGCAGCCGTTAATGACTATGATTTATATAATGTCGGAAGCGCACAACATGAAGTTCTCTTACAGTGAGCAATGTGAACAACAAATAAATGAAACGATAATAAAATAATTCAAAAACACAATCTGTACTCGCAGAAGGTTTGCTGATGTTGGCGCTGGTAGATAAACGCTCGTGCGCTTCAATTTATCTCGACCATCGCCCGTAGAGATTTTTTTGCGAAATTTTATAGTCACTCAAGTATTTCGATTGTACATGAACGTACGTACATTAATTAAATTTTATTTTAATTCGCAGAAACGGCTGTAAATAATCTCAAGTGTAGTAAAATTAAAAGTTTAGAAACGCAACTCGAATGTTGACATAGATGACGGTTTATGTTATAATTTTTTCTGTTTAATTACCAGATGAGCTCGAACGAAAAATTTTTTAAGAAATGATTACCAAGGAAAGGATCGGCGAATATAGCTTAGAGCACCCTAGCAATATTTTGAAAATATGAGCGATTTTCCCATTAATATCAATGAGTTTGCAAAAATAAATTGTCTTACCTTTATTTCTGCGAGGTTATTGGTTGGGGTGGAACCCATGACAATTTATCATGAAGAATCAATTAAATTGTTTAGCAAAGAGTAGGTTAAAGGGGCTTTTGAATGATTTTGCGCGTAACGCACTATTCGTTAACGTGGGGCGGACTAAAAATTGAAAACGAACTAAAGTCTCATCAACTAGTTGTCAACAAAATATTATCCATATCAACAATTAATTGATTTTTTATGATTGTTTAACTAGTAAATTTTAATAGGCTAATAATTAAATAAATAATATAGCAGATTATTTTTGCTTTGATTTAGATTCATTTTTAACCATAGAATTTTCATTTTCTATATTATATAATTTTGTAATAAACGAGGTTATTTGTAAGCTATTGTAACATAATTTTATTTCCATTACTCAATTCAATTTCCAATTTAAGCGCACAACTATTTTTAATTAAGACTGTAAGTGTACTTTATAGATTATAATAAACTGATTTTCGTACAGGTGTTGATACAAGTTTACGATCAGTCATTCAATTTCAATGTTTATATTTTATCTTGAATTAATAAAATCGTTTTCAATATATATTTTTTAAATTCGACGTATATGATAATTTTATGTTGAATTTTTCTCTTCGCAACTACAAAGAACTGCGAATTATTTTTCGCCGAGGAATTAACAACTTAAAAACACGTATTTTACCTTAACAAAATCGAAATACCGAAATGTGTTGCTTATAAATTATGTGTTTGATAAAGTATAATGTTCCATTTTATAATGTTATGTTAGCTTTTGGATGTATTATTATAGGATATTAGCATAAGCCAGGTCTGTGGGACATCATTAAAACGCTTACCTTAATGTCAGGTTAGAGCTGGCAACTGGCGGGAGGATGACGAACATTAAGGATGTCAAATCATTACGTGCCCCCGACCTTAACTGTAAACAACCATTTCAGTTCTCTTTTGCCTCTTTAATGATGCAAACACAAAAAAAAACAAATATAAACGACGGACGAGGTTAAAAAAAAAATGTAAAATAATGAGACGTTGTTTATTGCGTTCTCTTACTGTTACCTCCTCCTCGTCGTTGATAATATATATTTGCTACAGTTATTATCGGCTCGATAGGTGACGAAGCGGAAAAAACATATACACATATTTAGTTATTTATAGTTCGTTATAAGAACATTTATACTCTCGACGGCATCAGAACGTCGGATTTGATTATCGTAGACGTTTATCGATCATAACAGTAGGAGGAGTCTAAAAGATACGTAAAAAACTGTATCTTAATATCCCCAAAACTCAAATTAACGATTCCGATAAGTTATGACATGCATGGTAGTTTAATAAGATGACTAGGAAAATACAAAAAAAATACCAATCGATTAAAATTACTACGTACAGTTGAAATTCACGAGATGCTCTTTTAACCTTTTTTGACCCGATACCTTTCGCTAAGTAAAAAATTCTCTTGTAAACAGTAAGAATTTAGCTTTACGCATTCGTTTTAGTTTCTTCAATTTTAGTTATTCAACTAGTAATTTCACCATGTTAAAACTATTCTGTTCATGTTTTTCTTTGCACTCGAGTGTTAACAAAATGTACAAGATTACTCGGTAAAAACGATTTTTGTGGTCGCCGCCGCTTGAAAACCGTACAAAACATACAAATCAAAATAACTGACGAATTTTATTACTATTATTGGCTTTCACCGCACGAGTATTTTTTGTTAATTTTAGGGAAAAAATCTTTGTGCGGCGTATACCGAAATAATGGGCAGTATACATTTTTATCGGTCAAACTTGATCGTTATACATTTTAACCGTCGCTGAAGTCCCGCGTTTGTATATCCGAGTTGTTTATTGTGCGAAACTTATACAGCCCCCCCTTTAATCGAGTTCCCTCTTTTGTAGGCCGTTACGAGCTAGATAGGTCACATGTATGAATAACGCACATTTTGAAAAAAAAAAAAAAATGTATTTTTGTAAGTATTCGAACATATACGGCCATTGCTGCAGTTTATTCCACCCACACAATGAGAGGGCGGCAATTACAGTCATATGTAAGTGTATATATTACGAATTTAATGTGAATTTTGCACCTTGGCTTTTCTTTATGGTCTGCCGAACAATAGTGCATTGAAGTCCAGCTAGATTGTCGTGCAGCTGCAACGTCCCCGTTGGGCAATTATGTCTCTGGTGAATGTGGCTGCGGGCCGCTTACGTCGGTCCGGCCTTTGGACTTGCCTTCAGCTCTTATGTCGTCTGGCAACGGCGGAGCCCTGGAACCCACATCGTCGTCGTTGTCCACCTCATTATCCGTTCTGGACCACATCCTCTTCCACCGTGTCTCCTTGCCTTCCACGTCGTAATGTGGTGGCAATTTGAAAGCTTCTCGGTCTCCGCCTTCGTTTTTCGCTGCCATATTTTCTCGGTCGAATGGAAAAAAAACTTAAATTCGTTACCAATGGATATAATACATATATTATATTGATGCATCATCGAGCCAGCAAATTTTCCAGTCGTCGTCTAGAAAATGCTCATAAATTACATTTCAGAGCATTCACTCGCGCAGGCGTATGGTAATAGGGACGGCGGCGAAGGTGAACAAAGTCTTTCGATCCCATCATCTCTTAATCAATCATCGCACGCAGACATCACCCCGCAAACGACGACCGGCACCAAAAATATGGCGGCCCACAAGGAGGTTGAGACCACATCGAAGAAGGGAATTACAATATAATACGTATATACAACTATAAAAGTCGTGTGCATATATATATATATATATATATATATATATAGACATGCATATACTATGTGCATAACATGAATATATATATATATATATATACATGTATAGTATAGACAGTTTAAAGGCACGGAGACGGCAGACGCATAGCCTGCTGCAGTGCGCGGCTCTGTGTAACAAGGCGACGGGTAATTTATCAGTCCGCGGTCCACCGCATCTTATAGGCGGAGGCGGAGAAGGCCATAAACCGTCGCCGCCGTCATCTCTTCTTTCGGCGTACCCTTTACCGCTCCTCCGCAGTCCGATAGGCGAGCAAGCCCGCAAGTTGGCCTTTCAAAACTCGCTCTTAGCCTTCTGCGCAGTGTACTGAATTATTATAGTACACTATGCATGTATATAAATACGAGAGGCGAATGACACCGGTGATTAATTAGTGCGCGCGTGGTAACGGCAGCGGCCCATAAAATATTCTCGCCAGCGTCTATTCTTCCATGCGTGGCCACCATTAGTGTTATTTTTTCCTCTGGCCTCGTTATGGACAGTCTCTGACATACCGTTTTGGATTGCGTACACCAAGTCTGGGTGGATTTATAATGACAATATTTGATTTCATTGATTCTTAGACACGACTAAAAATATCATCACTGCTCGCGTTACACATTTTTTATTTACAGTTTTTTTTCTTTTCATTATAAGCTTGAGTAATACCAGTAATACTTGTATTATCAACATTATATGGAAATCGCATAAAAATATCAGCTTTCCTAAAATATTATGAAACATAATGAGTTTTACAAGTCATTAAACGATAGGTACTCATGGTGAAAATGGCTGACGTTTTTAAAAATAAGTTATTTTTGTGGAAAAAATCTTGATTTTATATATTTAACTTTTTAAAAATGTATAGATAAATATAATTTTTTTGTTTTAATGGGATAATATCCCTTTAAACGGGAGGGGTAAAAAAATACTACCAGTATAATAATCCAAACTTTTTGGTAACATTTTACTGTACAAATTAATCCTAAAATAATGATTTTTGGTTTCACCTGCATTTAACAATGGATTTTTACAATTATAATCAATTTTGTACACTCAATTGAGAAGATGTTTTTATTTTTATCTTTTTTATTTGTTTCTTTTTTTTTTTGTTAAAGTAAATCATTAATGGCTGCATGTTAATATTAACAAAGCCATTTTTTTAGTTCGCATAAAATTTTCTAGTTAATGATTTCAAACTTACAAGTTGAGTTAAAAAAGTGTTATGATAAAAAGTTTAATATTTTATGAGAAATTACATTTTTTTGTATGTAAATACTCGTTATTTACTAACTAGGAAATAATTAAGGAAAAACAATAATTATGTTGCTTTTGGAATAATTGAAAAATTAAACGCTGTCTACAGATTTTCATCGAAGCGTTTCTTATGATAGCGATTTTAATAACTTTCAGATGCCATCTTTACTTGTGCCAACACGTCCATACTGTACTACTTGTTTTTATTTAACGTACATTCAATCATTTGAAAGTTTTTACCAATAAATAAATGTTTTTTGAATTTTGATACGTCATTCGTGATTAGAGACGATTTCCTTTTTGTTTCGACTTTTGAAAAGATGTACGTAAAAATGACAAGGTATGAATAGGAAAATTTCGTGGTGAGGAAATGAAAGAACATAATCGTGTAGCTGGCGATAAGAATTTGTGATCCGTTTCTTTGTGCAGCAAGGTCGAACAGTGGCGGATGTATGCTTCCCGGTTTAACGAGGGTCAGATGAGATACAATATTATGAATAGAGGACAGAGTGACATATTATCATTAAAACGTTATTATATTCGCCCCTTTGTTTCAACATAAACCGTCGTGACTGATGTACGTTTGATTTACAATTACTCGATGACCGATACGAAAAAGTACAGGGCAGTGTAAATCGTTTAGACCTGTTTATGAGGTACGCGTATTTGTCTAATAATTTTTTCCGTCTGCACTGACGTTTAGGGTCACCCTGACGACACTCGACCACAATAATCCGAGTTTCAGTTGAATCGCAAACAAATGAAAATTCAATTTTTGATTATCTGTAATATAAATTCTATTTTATTTTTACCCGTAGCAAACAATTTGTTTCTAATAGAAAATAATGTGTGTGTTTTTTTTTTTTTTACTTGGTATTTATATAATCGGACCTAACTATATAAGTTGGCTTTTAATGGATTTTTATGAAAGTCGATATTGACGTCGTTGCCCCTTGTTCTCGTGGTAATACAATACACGAAGGAGTTGTCTATGCGCAAAGTGAATTTTCAATATTTGCTCTATTATAATATTACACACAAACTAAAATATTCGGGTAAATAAACTTTAACGAACGTCAAAGTTTGAAATGATGACTTTAAACGTATTTTCATCAAGTGTCGGCCGTCGCGTGAACTTATCGACAATTACGTTGTTGGCTATGCAAAGTTTGGGCTGCTTTTACTGTTTTTGCGCATTAGAGAACAATAAATATTTAACGGTGGCAAACAACAACCTAGCTGACTAATTGTGTGCAACACAAACATCAGCCGACCCCGTTAGGTGTACAGCGATGATGATAATATTGTAATTCGATCCCTCGGTAAGTGTACACTGGACGTTTAAGTACAGTGTTTAGCGCGATGGACGCGGTGTACTATTGCCGCAACTGCCGCAGTATCGTTTTTCCCATTGGGCGTTGGCCGCGGTTAGGGTTCGGAGGCGAACAGAAATAATCGTGGGATAAAACTATTAAATCCGAGGCGTGTCTGTTAGTTTTTTACTCCCGACACCGTGTAGCTGTGTCGTGCCCGTCAGTAGATAATCATCGTACACGTATAAACTCGGCCGAGCGCACACACGGTCGGCGTGTGCAGCGCATGGCGAAATCCAAAAATCGTGGCTTAGCCGTCCGCAGCGATCACGCCGGCCGCGCAGTCCTTGAACGTGCACGTACCGCCGACTTCCCTCGTCCCACAAACCCCCTCGGCCGGCATTTTCCATAATCTACGCGTCGTTGCCGCGCCGGCTTTTTTTTTTTCCACACGCGGGACCGCGTCACTTGTCATTTCCCTAGATTACACAGCCGCCGTACAACATGGGCCGTCCCCGGACTTCCGACTCTCTTAATCCTTTGCTTATTACATGTCCCCAGCCGGGGGTCTGGACCCGGAAACCCACGGGCTCTAAATTAAATTGTCAAAAGCCGCGTTAAATCTTTCAGTCGTCGCAAGCCGCGCCGATCAATACGGATCATTGCGGCGATACGCTCAACGTGGTAGCCGATGGCGACGACCGCGGTTTTTAATGACGTGCACATTGCTAATGCGATTTTCACGCACACACATAAACCCAACCGTAGCGTTTTTGATGGCACTGCGCTAAATCGGACGAGCGCCGTGCCCACACACGTGTACACATCGAGAAGTGATGTTTTTTTTTTTTTTTTTTTCCATTTATCCACAAAAAAAAAAACAGTTATGAATAGTTTAAGTGACTAAAGAAATTATAGTTTTACATTTGTCTCGTTTTTATTGCTAATTTTTTTTTACATTTTGTAACGCCACTTCAATAAATGTTGCTCACATTTTTCATATAAAACACGCCATATTGACAGCAACTACGAGCATCGAACTTCATTTCAGTTTTTATAAAGTTTAACCCAAACTACAAGATTTTATCTACCGAATTCTATGACCGAACGATTTTTGTACTCGATTAATTACGTACCATTATAACGCTATGTACATTTCACAGCGGAGGATATTTTGACTATAAATAGTTTGACATTGCATTTTTAGATATCTGCGCGGTTTGGTGGCCACTTAGATGTCGGTGTATATGCGGAGGATGTGGTACACTTGTAAATCAATATTCTTTTGATCGTTTTGTAAATATTAAAAAAAAAAGCGTAAATTAAATATAATCCGTCAAAAATGTTGATTTTTTTTATAGCTATGTTTATGTACAGAGTCACTCTTTTCAGTTAACACCCTCATAAGGAACAAGGATCGGGCTTAAACTGAATGATTGATACATAATGAAAAAAAAAAAATGATCGATATTGTTTATATTTTAGGGAAAATGTAATGAAAAAAAAATTACATTGTATGTGCTGAGAGCATTAAAATAATTTTAACCGAACCAGACAACTGTGCAGACCATTACTACACTTGTTTTAAAATCAAATACAAAAACTTTTGTTTAAGAGAAGGCACTTGGTTTACACTGGTCGTTGAAACCGTTTGAAAACCAGATCCGGTTTTCGTTCTCGTACGTTCAACAAGTGGTTTATTCTGTGATCCTTTTGCTGCCTTTACCCAACACACTTAAGGGTTAAGTATATAAAAAAGCGGCCGTGTTAGTGGATATCCACTTTGAATGCCTAGCAGTTCATGTAGTATAATGTCGTCGGACGTTGACAAGAGAACTAGTCGAACGCGCGATTTTTATGCGACGGTACAAATCAGCAATACACTCATACGGTTAATAGATTTCGAAAACACCGGTGTACAATAGAAAATCGAGAAGGGGGCGCGTGTAGGGTGAAACTCTTTGAACAATAGACTAAAATATGTACTAGGACGAAAAAAGTAAATTATGGTAGAAAATGATATAAATATATATATTTCCTTTGTCGTTCCCATAATGGTATTTTTGACGACAGAACCTAATCGGATCTGTCCAGAAAAAAATACTGGAAATTATTTTTTTATTCGAGCGCATCGTCAAATCGAAGTAAAACTATTATATTTACACTGTTAATTTACAGCCAAGTGGGTTTATCGCTAAAAAGCGTGCTCCGTGTAAAACTTTGCTCTCATCGAGAGGGTCGTCGTCAGTGGCATCTCGTATTGTGTTTCTATTTTGTAACTACTCGTTTATACGATTACGAAGCGCACGCAGCACGACGACCCTCCGCCGTTTCCCCGGAGAGTACCTTTTCATCGCCTTTACCGCCTTTCGACGTTTAAGTTTACTTCTGTTTTCATTAACTCTGTGATTACTTTCCAACTATTTCCCCTGATTGAAAACGCCGCGAGTTTTGTCACTATTCATTTGTCTATGACTCGCCCGCATTTTTTGCTTAGCTGTTAAGTCAATGCTCTACCGGAGAGTACTTCAAGCAATAAAATTTTAATAACTCTCATCGTGCAAACCGATTAAACTATTCAAGACCAAATACAGTAGCTGAACCAATTTTTTTCTTTCGTTAAACTATTGTTTTCGCGAGATGAATTTTGATTGCGTATCCCCCAAAAAGGATACCGCGTTTTTTTTAATTAGAATTATAAACTCAAATCGCGTTGTAAGAATTTTCAAAACGCATAGATGTCGAGGTTGAGATAAGTAGTAAAATAAAATCTGTGCATAATTTTTTTACCCAACCGGTGCCACGTTAATAGCAAATTGAACGATATGTTTGAATTATTTTCTCTCTGATTCAATTGTCCAGTGGTTAGGCGTTTTTGAATATTTTTTTAACCGGTCGTTCCATTTTCGGCGATTCCCCCTCAATTACGACTGGAACCCAACCCCGTTCGCTGAACGGTACGGCCCTGGCTGACAGCTACAATAGGTTTTTAAAACTGATTTGGTCGACCCCCACGCGGGTGCCGGTGTTGGCAAACAGTTCAAATTAAATCAAATGAAACACAAGAGGGTCCATTAAGAGAAGTCGACGTACACTGTGAACACACACGCCGTCACGCTGCTGCCATACGCGCGAGGGTGTTTTGTGTGTACGCGTTTCTTGATGGTGTAGAGTAGTGAGGCATAAGAAGGTCACAGGGGATAAGGCGAGAATGTTGTGATTTATTTGTATACATAAGTACTCGAAATGATGTAGTAAGTGTTTGTAAGTCGTTCACGGGCCACAAACGGGAGGTTCATGGCTTGTGAATCGCATTGCAGTTTTTACATCGATACGAACGTGGACAATTACTGTACGGCGTTGAATGCATTTTAATTATTGCACTTGTCAAAATATTGGATTGTTTTTGTCGCACACGTCTTCACCAGTGGTGTGCTTTGAAGACGGTTGTGTGTGACGACAATTGTTATTCTCACTCTCCGTTCAAATTTACAAGTCGAATGCACTTTAAATTCAATATATTGCCAAGGTGTGATCGAGTCACGCTGTATGACGATTGGCTGTTGAAATCGTTTTATTTGTTTTCAATACAAACGATTACAGTTATGATCACAATACTGTACTCGATATTTATTATTTGACATTTTTCTGTCTTTTAATATCAACGTAGTCGTATTTACACGCTACCGATCGATTATAATATAATATTTCAATTCCAACTTACTATGTTGTGATGTGTTGGACATTGTAATTTGCACCTAAGGAAAATCTGGTTTATTTTTTCGTTTTATTTCAGCTCAAAGCTTTTCCGTTTTGGGCTTCGAGGGATTATCTCGAAAGTAATTTTCTGGGGCGTTTTTTTCTCTGTGTTAAACCTTGAAAAGTCTTCGTCGTACTTGTTCGGTTCGTTTAAACCGTCCGTTCGATACATAATAACATCATCATGTACACACTGCAATGGTATATTGGCGTACACACAGCCATTCCGCCTCAACATAATAACACTATTTCCAGTATACTCGAAAACGTGAGCTACGATTGTAATACTATAATAACCACGACGGAAACCGGAAACGGATAAGTCGAGTTAAGACACAGCCGGCGGCACTTCGGAACTACAGGTAATCGACATTACAAGGGGAGGTGAGAGTATATACTTTAATATAGTGCCGCATGTCGACTGTTGAAGGGGAGAAACCCTTTTGTCATTATCGAATTTAACGGCTAATTAGTTATCGTTTGCGCCAACGACTTGGTAGTGTTCCAAATAATAATATAGAATAATAATAGTAATAAAGCGCACCTTATGGACCGTGAACGTATCAACATTATAATCTCAAACCGATGCGATGCCAGTACACCCTAGACTTTTATTTTATGTGTACCAAGAATTTCGTATTAAAGTTTTACACTTCATCGCATAACAAAAAGTTCAACAAACACTAAAACGTTAGATTATATATATTTTTTTTATAATCTTTTCCAACGTTAAAAAAGAGTTGGTATCAATGAAATGTTCACCTTAAAACTTAAAAATGATTGCATATTTTATTTATAAACCGTTACTTTGGCAAAGTCGCGTAAAGTGGAGATGTTTTTTTATGATGTTGTTTGATAGACACACGTTGATACACGGAAATAATATCTAGTTGTGATAACCGAAATCGTGGTTAATATGGTTACAAGGTGATTTTATAAAGTTTAAAGTAAAACTGGTTAACTAAATTCTTCTTGTAATGCAAACTGATATCATAATTGCGCCAGCTATAAGAGTTAGTTCTAACATCTATATACTTATTTTGTCACTATATTAACTATAAAATATTTTTTAGGTCTATCCTTTATTTCTATAAAGGTACATTTTTATCACTTTCTGTAAATAAAAAAATAATTGATACCAAACAAAACCAAAAAAAGCTAAAAATTATTATTATTTTAGGACAGTTATAATAGTCAACGATGAATTAATCATCTATTTATAAAGTCGTTTATTATATAATTAACAATATTTTTATACATAAGTGAAGTTGTTTCTTAAAATTATATAAATTTACATGACTCGTTTTATTATAACCAGTTATCGTCTAAAATTCTTGTTATTATTGAATAGAGAGCAACATTTTTCTATATAATAAAATAATTAGTTCAAAACTTTGGCATGTAATTATATTTATTATTTGTTATTCTGAAATGCACAGGTTTTCAATAAAATTTGTATTATTTGAATTATTGAAATTGAAGTTTTCTATATTTTATCCTAATTGCTAACTAAACTTTAATTAAACTATGATGTAAAAAAGTTATAGTCACTGTCGTTGTAACGTGCTAATAATAGCCTTATAAATACTGCTTATCGTAAAAGAATAAATTGATAATTATATCTTTTATAAAGTATTTTTCCACGATATATCTTTTAGAATTTCAAAAACTTCGTAACATGGAATTTATACTATTTTCTATTTTGAAAATTTCACGATTCTGATGATTTCAAATCCATTCATATTATGATAATTCATATAATTTCATAAACTAATGCCTTTTATTGGATTTTTATAGCAATAGTGAACACTAATTGTTGTCCCCTTTGTACCCGAGACCATTTATTTTACACTTAAAAGTACCTGGTAAACAAATTTCCATCAGCACATCGTGTAATAACGATAATATTAATTATTATCATTTTTTATTACTCGTGACACGCACACAACCGTCGTGGCTTCTCCCTGTTCATCCCTATAAAAAGCGTATGCAACCATGAAGTTGTACAAGACCCCATTTGATACATGTGGGATATTCAACAATGTCATGAATGTATTAGTGTACAGGAAATATTTTACATAAAAATATAAGTCAACCCTTGCCGTTCTACAGCCCTGCGGGAGAAACTCATTCATGCGTTTTGTATGAAAGGCTCAATTGAATTGATGAAGTCAAGACAGGTTGAATACAATTTTACCACTAATGTATCACTATGCCATATCTTATAAAATTATGTATATGTGTAACGTGATTAAATGCTAATGCGGTTAAACTTATTTTAGAAATTGAGATGTAAGACATTAAACCACGTAACGTATAATTAGATGATTTATTCCATAAAATACTTTATAACTGTTGATATGCAGGGGCCAAGTGCTCGATTGACCGTGATAAAGGTATTATTCAATGTTAAAAAATATCTTACATTATTTATTATTTTCCTTAATAAAGTCACTCGTGCGTCAGTTTAAATGAGAACTCCCGTCATTTCCTCCTTGTAAAATTTAATCCCTATAGGATTACAACGATAATACCATGTTTCGGTATGATAAATAGAAAGTGTCCATGTACAATTAATTAGATATTATTTATATCTAAACTCTACTTATTTTTTAGTTTCTGAATAGCTGCAGTTGGTCGTTAAGCTATTAGAGATGTAGAAAAAAAGTCTGTAAATTGTTTCGGACTACTGGGAAATTATACACGGGGGAAACATCAAAGACAGTGAGTACGAATTAAAGAGACGGGGACTTATATTCTGTGGTTATAGTGGATAAAAAAGTAATCAAACGGAAATAGTGTTTTCAAAGAGATGATATGAATCTAGATTCGACGATGGATGCTATTATAAAACGGTACCGCCCGGTTGATTCCCTTTGATCGTTTTTTTTAAGCTAATTAATTTTTATCCGCGCGTTCAATTTCTCAAGTAAACGCCCAAAATGTAAGTTATGACGACGACATGTTTTATGCAAACCTCAAAAATATTATACCGTGTAATATTTATAACAAATAGCGTGTTGTGTAATTTCGAATAAAACAATAGTGTAATTTGCCATTTTGTAGTGGGTGTTATTAATTATATCAAATTTACAGAGTTCCCCTTTGCATATACACACACACACTCTTGCACGCGGCCATCGTTCGTTGACGATAGTGCCGTAACCGCAATATACACTTTTCCCGCCCCTATTTGCGTTAAGAGTGTAGTGTGTGTCTATACCAGGCGCACCAAGTGATTTCTAGTGGCTTCTTAACTACCCACCCCGTCTGCGGCAACCCATAGCGTGCACACTCCAAAACACCCGCTCCCCTAACCGATGTATATAATATAACGCGTGCACTACAACTACTATTTCTACCTCAGCAAGCTCTGCGTGTATTTGAATTTCGTACTAATCCCAAGTACGGGACAACGACATGAGAGCAAAGGGAGGAGAAGAGAAATATTAAGATTCATGAGTAGGGAGACCTCGCATGGAAATCACTTATAACTGGGTTTAAAATGGAGTAAAAAAATGTGATTTTTTGATTTTATTTTTATTACGCTAAAAACTCAAGATTTTTCTTTATCCAATGCGTTATAATTTAGATCAGAACATTGAACAACTGTCACATTTCACATAGACAGAGAAGCTATTGAATTGTATCGATGTAATCAATTAGTAATACATGAGACTACTGCTACAATTTAAAAGATAGCTAAAGATACCTTATACACAAACAACGGTGTATAATTATAATAACAGTTTCGTAATAAGAAAAATGTCTAAATGAATTAAAATTTACGTTAAATGTTCAACATTAGATTAAAAGGAATGTATTGTTTTTATTTCATTTTAACTTAAGAATGAAACCATACAATAATCGTAATTTGTTCGAATCAGACGTTGAATCGTTTAACATGCTCGAGTCTATTGATTTAAATACTTTTGCCGTGTTATGAACATTGAAATAAAAATAGGATTCAATAAATGTGAACACATTTTATATTTATTTAAAAAAAAAAAAATGATCCGCTACGCCCACGAACTTATTATTTTTGACTATAAGCCAAATTGTGATGAAATAATTAAATTAAACCGTAGACGTGCAAGGTGATATTATCAAATATGAATAGTTTGTCAGTAAACTGTCAAACAAACAAAATTATTATTTTATACATAAAGTACAGTAAAACTTAGTGTACGTACGCGGGGAGGTTAACTTCTGGGGACGATAATAACAGAGTGATAGTTGGAATACACCCTACGTGTGGGGCTACACACTATTGTGTAACATTTACTTTGGGTTACCGGACGTTTTTATCGGTTTCGTCCATCACGTCGACGACCAGTGTGAGTGTGTCTATTTTGTCGACATCTTCAAACATAATATAATATATACAAACAAACACACGTACACGCCAAAGACTTAGCTGTCATTGCGTCGAAGGGCTTTTGAAATTCCAATCTTCGTCGTGAAGGGGTTCGGCGGTTTTGACGGGTGTGTGACGAACGCCCCTATTCTCTCGGAAAACCAGCTATAAGTGAAATAGTGGTGTCGATGACTCATTAAAGCAACGCATATATTTTTTAACCAGTAATAAAATATTGAACCATTTGGGTCTGATTACATTTCAATTCAGTATTAATTATTATTTTGTATATGAACAGTTTGGTCCGTCGCTAAAAGTGCCAACTAGTACTATTTTTGGCGTTTCTATATGTTACAAATTGATTTGTTTAATCGTCGTAAAAACAAAAATGTAGAGCTATCTCTCGTCGCTTTGTAAACATGTGTAAAATGAAAATATCGTTCTTTTTCGAACAACTTTCGGCCGAGTTTTTAAATGAAGACACCGATTTTTCCAGTTGATTTCGGAGGCGAAATTCATTGAAATCGTTACTAAGGTTTAATAACAATAATGAGATTACTCGAGATAAATAAAATAACTCAAACGTAACTTATCAAATAAATGTTAATTAGTTTTGACAATTTTAGTTGAATTTGGTGACATTAAATAGGGGCGGGTTAGCCGCTGACGGTTGTGTTGTGTATTAATAATATATTAAAATGTGGGCTTTCACCCCAATCGTATACCACCGCAGTTCAATCTGGTTAACGACAAGAGCGTTACACGAAGGCGGGCGCACACACGACTTTTGCACGACGAATTCATTACCACCGTGTTGGTTACGACATTCCCCTCGCCTCGTTTGCGACGTGTACTATAGTGGTGACCCTATCCGATCCCCGTGGGGTTTAAAACACTACTTGTCAGAATCATATTCGACTGCCGCCGCGTAAGCTTGCATAACATTATATAATAATTTACACGCAAAACGTTGATTTCTCGCCTCTTTTAGCCCTTCCCCCGAGGAAAACAACCAGATTTACACTTCTACGATATTACCCAATAGTCTGTTAGACGATGAGTCGTCCGACAGACATTGCAACTCGCAATTTTCTCATGTGAATTACCTAAAGATTCAATACTAATAACAATTTCAAGTGCGAAATGTTTCAATTGAAACAGTTTATTTTTTTAGGTTTCGAAATATCAACTGTGCAGCTCAAATAATAAAACTATCTGCATCAAAGTAAATCATCTCGGATATCATCACATCAACTCGGACCGCTTTTGTTAGGGTGGAAATTACGCTCAAACCCTTTTTGTTGCAGTGTTGTACATTTTTATAAATCGAAAAACAGCGAGTGTACGTAGATCCTAACCCTCGTCGATGTCCTATTAGTTAATAGAAAATCTGAAAAGCTCTACACGTAATAATATGAAGTACCTCATACAGTCGCTCTTTATACGACCCGCGTTTCAGCAACACCAATACTTATAACGAACGCGCAAAAACTAAACTACACTGTTCAGTCGTGTTTTGTATTCGTGAGTATATATATATATATATACATAGATATATGGCACTATTTAGGGGCCGCGAATATCAATAGCATAGAGTACAAACAATGAAGTCGTTAAAAATCGACCAGTAAATCAATGAGACCGGCTACGAGACGCACAAAGAAGGTAGAAAAATAGAATGCCAAATCGAAGCTAAATTAAATCAATTACTATATAAGAGGAAATGACACCAACATTAATTAATGCGCGAGGAATGTTACAAGTTCTACTACTGCCCATCATCGAATTGAAGAGTTGTATGATTTATATTTAACGCTCTTAATATAATATGAAAATCTATAAACGTCATCTTAGCGGAATCGAAACCCAATTGGTTTTCGATTTGTCAAAAATCAAACACTTGGCACGATGTCGATGCACTTCTAACATATTCAAATTTTCGAATTTGTAATGATTAATCACTTAATAGAATATATTAAAATTATTCTGTGTCATTTTACCATGGTATTCGATATAAGGATCATCCTCAGATATGGGCGTGGATTACAAAGAAGTCAACGGTGTTTTGTTTGTTGAAAGACGACTGCGTTGTTCAATAGGGTGTACATACGCAGGGAAATTTTTAATTACTCAAGACCAGTATGTTTGGTATTCGAAATGATATATTTATTACTATTACACTTCTCTTACACACATTGCAAAGCATGGTAACATGTCTATATAGCTGCTCTCCTATATCATTATTATTATTATATAACCCCATGGCCAACACGAATCCCTCGAAAGGGTGTGGTGTAACCTCCATAGTGTGTATCGTCATCAACAGTAGTTTCTGTTTAATTTATTACAATTTGCCCTCCACTGGAAATCAGAGTTAGGTCTCCAGTGAAATGAAATAATCATTTCTCTAAATATCATTTGTACATCTCGGAGGGAACGTTTTAATGAAAATATCAAAAATTATGTCCAATTAACGCTAGATAAATATGGAAATCACTATTTATGAAGCTATAACATCTATATAAATAATGATTTTCGTATAATATCTAAAAATGGCTGATAATTACAAAGAACAAAAACAGTCGTTGAGTCGCCATTCAGTCGTGTAATGATAAGTGCGCGTGCGTTCACTCGTCACAATTACTTCCGAAAACATAAATACTATTATAAAGTCACGTAATATGTTTGTTTTTGTATCATTATCTCATATTAGGCACAAACTACACTAGTGTTATTCAGCGGTGGTGTTACAAGTGGCAACAGTTGTCGTATTCGACAATAGAAATGATGACAATAACAGCGGTTTTGTTGTTGTAATAATAACAATAATAATTGTCATTTCCCTTTTTTCGTGTCAAGTCTTCCTCAATGTTTTAACTCAAACCATATCCCAGCACTGATTTTTACTGAATCCGATCTAAACAAGCCTGCCGAGTTTACTGAATTGTTACGAGAATAATTATTTATTTACATTCAAACGTTTTTAATTTGCAATGAAAGTAATCGCTACGCGTGCTAATAACACTATTGATCATGTTCATGAAAATACTTTTTAAGTATATTTTACATTTTTCACGGACGATTAAATAAATTTTTACTCGTAAAAATCGTGATGTTAACTGATATTTGATGGGACGTGTGCGCGTATTATCGTGAAAGCTGTGGCAATTTTTCCACCATACTCACTGAAGCTAAACATAGTTTAAGGCGAAAACAGGATGTTGTGTAATAATCATAAATATAAATGGGTAAAAAAAGCGATGGCGTAAATTCTCCAGCTAAAAAACGAAGCAAATAGGTTGTCGGTGCCGGCGATATTTTTTAAATGACCTTTTGGTGGACAACGGTTGATGGNTTTTAAATGACCTTTTGGTGGACAACGGTTAGATAGGGGATGTTACAGGATACGGCTAGTCATCCCCTATACATGTACACACACACACACATATAGACGAACAGGAGAACTGTATATCTGATACGGCACACACATATCTGTCCAGCCGGAGTGCACTTAGGAAACGATTCATTTTCTCGAATTGCTTCCTCTGTCTCTGTCCGGTTGGACATAACGCACATCATATGCCCCTCTTCCCACGGGAAAAATGTAAGTTGGCCAGGTCAAGGCTGCTTTCCTCTTTTTCGATCGACCCCCACAAACCAGTGCTGTTGTCGCACGCCAGGACACCCAACGCCGTTGAATATTGCTTTCAAACAATCTGCCTGCCGTTTCCGCTGCGCTTGCAAGCCTCCTCGGTCATTTTGTACTTATTTATTACTATACACCCCGTTGTATATATATATATATATATTATACTTTTATAATATGACAGAATCAGCTCGGATGTAGTGCATTTTTATTACTTCCTATTGGCCATTGGTTGTGTTATTGGAGTATAGGACACAATATTACGGAGTTTGATAATTGCTCGCAAGAGAAATTCACCCTCTGCTATTTTCTAGGGCTAATTTTTTCGAACTGAAACTGCAATAACAACAAAGCGATTAAATAGTCTAACGGACAGTCTTCTTCATAGCTAATGCTTGAAAATTGCCTATTTTTAACTCCGTTTTACGATTAGCATTTGTATATGTTTTGATTTTTACTTTTAATTAAATAAATAAAAACCAAAACAATTTTTATGTTCATTGTAATAAATTTATTCGAAATTCAAATAAATAAAAAACCCAGCACAGTGTGGTATTGGCGTAGTTGGGATGAGTATAAACGATATCTGACTGTGATTACCATCACTATCATAAAAAAACTCTATGATGTAAATTTGTTCAATTTCACAAAATTTGTATATTTGTAATTCTACAATTTCTACATTTTTTTTTTTTTTTTAATTTCAGTGAAATGTTAAATATTTGTTAAATTATTTGCTTAATTGAAAATAACGTTTTGAAATCAAATTTTTTGCTTTAATTTTTTCCATCATAATATTATTTAAAAAATATTATAGTCCATTTAGATATAATTTGGTTTAAACAATGCAGACGGCCCGGAAAATTTACAAAAGCTGAATTATAAATATGAAATTTTCTTGTTTGGATTGTCACTTTAAAACCCTTCCTGTACTTAGGTTTTTCATTGAATTTCCTCAAAAAAGAAATGTTAAAATGCAGATTATTTTCTCTAGTATGTTGTATTAAAACTTCATTAATCTCAATGTGAGATAAGTTAGTTTAACTACACTAAATTCTGATTTCTTTGTCGTTTAAATAATTAAAATCGGCTCAATGATAGCTGAGTGTTTAAACAGACTTATATAAAAAAACACATAGTAAAATCAATGCCGTCTTAGCTTTGCATCAATGTTAAAACATTCTATCAATCTATAAATAAATAATATTAATCTAAATCAAATTCAGTAATTATATTCAAATGATTTTGTGTAAGTATTTTTGTATGTTTAAAACCGTCTTGCATTTCTCACTCATAGAAACTATGACGAAGAAACCGACAAATTGTGGTTGACGGTGACGTTGAGTATATACGATGCGAAGGAGGTAAAAGGGTCAAGTGGCAGCCAGTAGTCTGCTACAGCACAAGAGATTGACGTGAACGGGCATTGAAGGAGGTTGTTCACGAATATAAACATATAGAACTATCCTTATGTAAAAGTGAGAGAGATGTTGAAAATTATTTTGATTAATCATTGAGTCTGATGTTTGTTTTTATTACTCGAAAAAATGTCCATAATCATTCTACAGTTATAAAAAAAGCTGTGTAATAAATAAAAAAAATATGAGTCCAATATCATCTCTCGTAACATGTTTTGTACGTGATTAACGTAAAATAATAAATATTAAACTAAATAATATGTTTAATCGGAGACACTTGAATAATAAAACGGTTTTTAAATAAAATAATTCTTTTTAGTATTTTTATAGATTTGGTGGGGAAATTTTTTCAAAACTATATTATAATACGTCCTATATTAGAGACACTACAACGTGTTTTAATTTGGATTATTCATTTTAATACAGAATTACTGTTACCAATGCTTTAATAGTACACACGCATACAGATACTGACAAGATCCCATACCATTATGTTTATAAGCACCACAACGGTGCGTGAGTGTTCAAGACGTGGAAATGGTTTCATAATATTAATCGTGACGGTCCGAATGGCTAAAAATGCATAGGGAATCACGGTGTAATGGGGAAAACGTCATACTCTTCGGTATATACTTTTTTATTCTTTTCATTTACTTTTCATCTCTATTCCTTTAACATTGCGTTAGATAATGTTTTGCCTCTGTGCGCGCTAGCCAACGGATGAAATTCTCTCATGTGGTCCATTAACTGATGAATTCGCCGACAGTCGGATACTTTGGTCACTACTCTCTCCCTATACTTATGCATACCACTGAATTTCGTAATATACAGATGTATGTATACTAATCACTGGCCAGTTAAATAATACATTCATTAATCGGACCACTGCCAAATAACCAGTCAGTTGATTTATTTTTCATTTTTGCTTTTGATTAGTAATTGCGAGTTATTCCTCCTGCTACTGTCTCTCTTTTGTCTCTTACTTTATATCAATTTAGGTATAATTAAAACACTATGGGTTCATCGAAAATACCTTGAATGGGGTCGCACTAATTAGCTAGACTATCGTATGCACAAATAATTATTCTAACAACACTCTCAAGGTGAAATTGACATTTAAAATATTTTTTTTTATCGTATATCAAAATTTAGATGAAAACACTGAATATTACCATTTTGAAAATAATATACTGAAAGTATTTTACTATAATATGTAATATACAATTATTAGCAAGGTTTATTCTTGGTTAGATCACTTATTATGTTAAAATCATAGAAAGTCAAGAGCGGCCAGGTTCCAGGTGGAATAATAAAAAAATTATCATATTAATAAAAAATTACATGATTATTGACTTAAGTGGCCGATTACCTATTGGAAACAAGTATCTTGAATGCTTTACTTTTTTAATCCTATAATTAAACAAGCTTAACCTTGAATGAATTGAGAATGATAGAGTATTCCTTTACAGTACAAAAAACTACAAAATTTTTACCGAAAATTTATGTCAAATAATTCCTAGAAATTAAGGTTTCTGATAGATTTTCTTTATCCCACTTCTCTCTTTATCACAAGAGATTGCAGGAAATCTTTCTAAATTATAGCGCTGATAGCTTCAACTAGATACGTTTTGTGATCTTTTGGCAAATCGTTAAGAAAAATCGACACAAAAAAACGTTTAATAATGATGTTAATGGTTTCTTAGCTAGGCATCAAAGCTCTTATACGCATTTATTTATTTTTGTGAAACTTAAAATTTATTTGATAATAGATCACAAATATAGATAATAAACTCGATTGCAAAAACGAGATAACGGCTAAAGCCAAATAGCCGCCATTTTTTTTGAGTCAAAAAATTTGTTTGTCTATACTTTGTATACAAATATTTTTGTTATCAAAGAGAAAAAGTTGTTGAAGTATAGGAAACAAAGTTTGCCATGAAAAAAGATGGTGGCTATTTTCCTTTAGCCGTTATCCCGATTTTACAATCTAGTTTATTAGCTATATTTGTATAATAATCTGCAATATTAGGATTATTTGATTTCTTTTCGGACAACTTAAATATTAATTATTCCACGAATAAAAGTAGTATTGAGCTTATTTATTTGCTGCGATACTATGGCCAATGAATATTACGATTTCAATGTAATTTTGGATATAATATACCCAAAATTACGTTAACCATATTATACTTAACGTAATTTAAGTATTATATAGTTAAATGTAATTTAACTATATATAGTTTTATTTTCGGGGCTCAACTAATTTTCTTGCTAACATATTTTCGTGTACTATGTACGTGTATTCTGTATGTATTATGGTATGTGTAGTGTGTAATTTAGGTACGTTCGACGGATGGAGTAGATCGAATCATTTTTGATTAGATGTGTGCGTACATCAAAAAGTTCGGATTCGCTGCCCTTCACCTGTTATCTTATATTGGTAGTATCTACTCATAAAGAATAATAACAATAATAGAAAACGACGAGCGGTTGACAACCGCAACTAATCTGTCCTGGTCGTGTCTCCTTCCTCTACTTGGACCATTGGCCGATTACTTTTATCATTATTATTATTATTACAGCCAGTCTGATATATAAGCTGTACTGCTACAAGTATTACTATTTTTTTTTTTTTTGTTATTTAGAGTTCAGTGTTTTTGTAAATAAAACTTAACAATTTAAAACTGATATAAATTAGTATTTTTTGTAATAGATAAAGAGAATGAATTGTATTTTGTGACATGAATAGCATATTTTATACAGGGCGATCTGTTAGTCTGCTATATTACTCGTAAAATATAGAAAGGGTACAGGAGAAAAATGATAATTGTCTATGTCTGTAAATTTTTAAGAAAATTGATATCCTTTCAATAATAAAACAAAAATAGACATTTATATATTAAAAATATTCAAATGTGGAATGAACTTCATTTCTTGATATTACTACTGATAGGTTATCGAATCAAACCATAAAATCGAAAATATTAGAATTTTTCCGTTTTTCCTCTGTGTCCCTCAAATATAATATTAAAGAAAAATTACTTCTGGTTTATTTTAGTTAACTGCACAAATTTATTTAATTATATATATATATATATTTTTTTTTAATTATTTTTAAATTTTGTATTTCTTTTGCAATTAGTTGAATGGATTATAATAAACGGGTTACGTGTTCTTGAAAGTATAGTTTACATATTGAAAAATTATGTAAAACAAAATAGAGTGGAAAATTAGTCAATTAGAGTTAGTGGTATAAAATGACCACGATAAATATTTTTTTAGGAAATTCTTGAGAATATTTTAAAATACGAGAATATTCTTTCTACCTTTTACTAGTGCATATTTTCATTTTTATAAAATGGTCCTGAAATTGTCAACAAGAAAAATTGAGCATTTCTAAATTTATCTTTTTAACTACAGATAATCTTATAGTTGAATACTATCAAACGATGTTGGAGATATAGTATACTTCAAATGAAATTTAACCATTATTCTAATTTTATGTAAAGATATTTTAAGTAAAGTAATTTTACAAAAGATATAGAGTTACATTAAGAAGCACATAAATTCATACATGAAGCCAAATTGTGCCTAATTTACAATAACTATATAAGAGATTTTTAATGGGAATTTTTATACTGTATCTACAGTAAAAATTTAGTTTGAAAGAATTTTTATTTTTATTATTTGAACAATAAAGAAAATATTAAGAATCCATAGGAATTCAAAAATTTTAAAAAGCAATAGAAGTATAAAAACAAAGAATCACTTTGACTCAAATGTTTTTAGAGCAATTTGATATTTTTATTATTATATGATCATAGTGTCTTGATTTGGTTGATATATCAACCAACCAAATGATGAAGATTGTTAATAATGATAGTTTCTACAATATTTTAAGAAAATGTACATGACAGATTTTAAAAGTTTAATCAAAAAGATACTATTTGAAAACATTATTTTAAAACTCATTTTGATATTTTTTATTTGGTAGTATAAATACTAAATTTTTTAGCTCAAAAATACTTAAGATCCAATCGGTACATTTCTTAATTATAAATTATTTTTAGTTGATTACTGAATATTTACTTTGATGTATTTAAATGGAAAAAATATTTTTTTTTTAAGTAAAGATTGTCAAACTTCAAAAGATCAATAAACTTTGTTCGACAGTCTAAAAGGTATTCCAGCATACTATAATGTTGTTTTACATGAAAATCTTTGAACAATAGAATGAAGGCCTGCGGACACGATGACATATTACCTGAAATATACGTTTCAATAGCAACGCACATACTGTGTGTATGTATGAACTAGAGTGTAGTTGTAAAAATAATTACTGTGAAGAACATGGCCTGGGCTATTTGACACCTGTAGAGCTTAGTTATAATATTTTTGTGTGTACGTTGATGAAATACTTACATAAATCAAGAAAAAAAATTAAATTCTACTACACAGTTTGTACAAGAATTTACTTGGTTTTTTTACAAATAGTTAAAAAAAACTTCACTAGAAATAAAGAATAGTATTTTTTGGGAAACGCAATGGATTTTGGTTTTGAATGAATAAAGTATTTGTTACAAATAAAGTCAAGGCAATGATTTAATCATACATTTTTGATGAATTTCGTTAAAATAAATGTTTTGTGTTAGCCTTTTAGTTAAATTATTATTAGATTGTAAGATAAATAAATAAATATATACAAAAGCTATTATAACACTCAAAAAAATTTCTATTTTTTATGCAATCTTTGTTTAATAATTCTATAGCTATATTTTCATGCTCTTAAAATAATAATTTTCGAAAGTTAGACAATTACAATATGCAAATGAAAACAAAAATCTCGCATGATAAATTTTTAAAATTATCTATTCAAATTCAAAGAATAATTTTACTTATAATAATTAAAAAAAAACGTGTTTTTAGTAATGGTAAATATGTTCTATTTAACAATAATTTAGAGTTATCATATGCCTATGAATCTACTTAAGATTGTTTGACAACTATTTCATCAATTACGATGATAGTTGTTTCATTGAAACTCATTACATTGAAAATATTACTAAAAGTATTGAATACCCAGTGTAAGTATATACTTAAACGCCAATACTGTACACGAATTTAGATACAAATATATGGTTACATACACTAAATCCGTGTTAATTTCAAACTTCGTTAATAAGTCATTTGTTTTATGAATACCACTTGGCGTTTTCAAAAATCCATTTTACCGAATTATGTCTCTATCTACTTACAATTGCAATTGTACATGCTTATTACCCCAATGAATGGGTGCTCTGTTGAAAAGAATACAAACGAATGAGGAATACTTTCACACAATAGGAACTCTGTATAAAAACGTCGATTTACTGCCTTTTACAACGTGACTACAGTATTAATTTCTTGTTTCTCAATCATTAACTATCATTTAAGAAGTATAAATCGTTACGTTTTTTTTACGTTTTTAAATTTTCTTCGACATTTTTACGAAATATAATCAATACTTTTTCTACAAAGTATTTATTAGTTAATAATAACTCATATTTATAAATACTATCAATATGATTGTATGACAAAGATTGAAAAATATATTAGTTACATTGTATAAATAGGAAGAAAAATATTAATAAAAGAAAAAGATTTTTGTATTATGCATGTTATCACTTATTTATGATCCATAAATAAGGCTTTCATAAAACTTATGCATTTTTTTAACTATCTTAATATTAATGCATTTTTATAATTTCATAACGTTCGTTTTTTTGCAACTTTATGGCTTCTAATTTTTTGTTTTAGTATTTCTGTAAATCTTTAAAATTTTAGTCAAAACATAAGAGATTTCCAGAAATTAAAGAACTAAGCATATGCACTTGAAAAATGATAAAAATGATTACATATAGAGCTTTACTGAAAGAAGATCTAACATATACACTAGAGATATACAAATTTTTAAAAAATTATTTTTGAATAAATGTATCGACCGTTTCCAGAAAATTATGTTTGAACATCCACAAATTTATAAAAATTGTGGGAGAATTTTAAATCATTATGATTAGACAATAAATGTTCCAATTAATTGAATTTGTATTGAAACGCTTTTCAAGGAGACCGGCTTCTATACGTTAAAAAAAAAAATGTTATTAGAATGAATGATACCGCGCACAGCTGGCTGATGACACGACCAGGACGATGATAAGATCTCGGCACACGATGGAGTGGCGTACAGCGTGTACATGTGTACAGAAAGTGTTTTAACTATCAGTCTGATGAGAGCAGTGGTGACATAGGAAATGCGGGACTACGGGGGCCGATGGTTCAACGTGATAAGGGCTCGGATGTCACAAGCACGTATCTCCTTGCAGTGGCCGAGGATTACGCCAACGCAAAGGGTCGTAACTGCAGTGAGGTATCGTAAGAGAGATAGCGGAGAAAACACTGGAATAGGGTTCAAAACAGACAAATACTCTTCAGTTATAGACTGAAAGATGTAGTTGGAAAACGACGACCACGTCAGAGTTGATCTATCGATAAAACATCTTCGCACGGGTCATCGTATGACGAATTGTGGTAACCCTAAATTCATTGCGTGTGTGCATTATGTACATTTACCACGTGTATCTTACACGGGGTAGCGTATAATCGACAACGTGATTCTTTGGCGTGTCCAAGAGAAATATATTATTATAGATCTTGAATACAGTTGAGAAACTTATTTATACAAAAATCGTTTAAAAAATGAAGTATAAACTTGATTTTGAACATTTTAAAATAAACTAGGAGTCATAAAAATATCATATGGTGTACAAATATTAGTGCACAATACTAAGCAACGTTGAGTTTTGTAACCGGCTAAAAATCAATTAGCTTAAAGTAAACAATTTGTGAAATTATAATTAGATGTGGAAAAACATAGAGAATAATGTATGATGTACACTGTGACGGTTAATGAGTGAATAGAAATTTAAAATTATTTTTAAAAAAATCATTTACTCAAGTAAAGTACAGTAATAAAATAGCTGTAGTAAATACTGTTTAAGTCTTATAGGTTTGAATTTAAATGTACGATTATAATTCAAACGTTTTGACATCTAAGCAATATAATATACGCATATCGTTTTTTTTGTGTTTTACCACTTGTAATAATTATGTGCGCGTAATTTATAAAACACAAAACGAGCAAAGGACTAATGCATTTTCGCTTAATTTATTTACTTGTTTTTTTTTTTTGCTCCACAATAATATTTCAACTGGTCTCGTGAGTTTCTATATATGTATATAGACTTTGGGAACAACATTTTTTCACACATGCAGTAAAAAGAGGCTGTAACTGGGTACAATAATTAATTGACACGAAACCCTTTTTTTTTGTCATTTACAAACGATACGAGGCCACCGTTATATTCAAGTGAGTAACCGTAAACATTAGATAAAAGCATCCATAGACACCTTAAAAAATTAATTATTATTGTTCACTTTGTGAGAAAGTTCAGCTACAATGATAACGTTTCGAATACAAGAGATTTAAAAGTACAATTTTAAAAGTAACAAATAAGTATATAAAAACTAAATTAGAGTCTGTCCCACATTAATGGGCAGCACAATATAGTGAACTCTATGAATTTTTTATATTTTACTATGCTTTTATGACGTAATCCAAGAAAGTAAATAATACCGATTCCGTGCTAGGTAAACTTTAGTGAATAACTTGGATGATAATAGAACAATATTTTAAATATAAAATTGGATCTTGAAAAAAATAATTTAATGAACAATTTTAATCAATGTTAGTGATTTAATCTTATTAATTACATAAAGGAAATAAACTAAATTAAATGTTCTATTTTGGTTAGGAACTCATTTAACGTTCAAAGGGTTGGTTGATTAATTTTCTGCTATTGATCTAATGACATACAATGACCGAACATTTTTCATTACACTTTAATTGTACGTCATTGAGTTGTTATTTATATTACTGGGAAACATTACCTGAGTAATAGCGTAATAGATAAAAATTTTACCTCATAAATAATTATACATATAACTATTAATATAAATGCCAATAACAGAAAATTAGACGCAGCAATAGTTTTTATTACATCACTTACAGTAGTGTTTCACCTAAAATAAAATAATTTAAAAATCTCTATTTAATCAAACAAAGATCATTTCTTATTCACATCTTTAAAAAAAAAATCATACTTGAAATTAACTTTACCTTAAATACTTTGGTAATTTAAAAACTAGGTATATGATATAAACATATAATAACAACGAATCAGCTTTATAACATAAAACTTAAATATAACTAACTACTAAATTCAACACCAAATGTCTAATGAAAATATATTTTTTGTTAAACGTTTGAAAAGATTATAAAGTTACATTAAAATTAAGTTTGACAATATTACATTTTCAACAATACTATTAATAAAATAATTTAGGAAAAAAATATAGTTTGCTTGATTTATAAATGAAAATTAAAAATCCTAGGATTTCCAAGAATTTAGCAAACAACAGCTGTTTTTGGCACTATTTTTTATGTTAATCCTTTTCAACCTTAAACGCTCCATTTTAAGATTTAATTCATTTATCTTATGCTCAAATTTTTTATTGTTTCGGGGATATCTTGAAGTTGCTTTGTAATTATCTTTTTATCCTTTTTGTTTTCTTTTAACATTTCATAATATTTTGCATTTNTAACTCGGTGAACTTGATCAATTGTAGAGTGCTTATTGCGGAAACCAAATTGGTGGTCAGGTAAAAGTTGCTTTTCTTCAATCAAAGGTTTTATCCTTTTAAGAAGAACTTTTTCAAAAAGCTACATGTAATTAAAATATGTATCGTAGCAACTGTTTTTGAGATAAACGAAATACTGGAATAATCCTATATAAGATCCGTATAAACCCCCCCTTAGAACCATCACAAATTTTAGGAGTCATATTATCAAAGAATAAGAAAGTTTTTCTTTGCTCATCATTTTATTATTTAGGTAAATATGTTTATTGGACATTACCTGAAGTTTCTACACTTGTAACTCTACATGTTTTAATCCTGCCTACTTTTCACACATGATCAAAAAATATTACATTCTCGTGGTATATCCCATAATGATGTAGATGAAATGGATTCAATTTTCCCGGTGTTTTTGATATCATATCCCTCACATTTTATAGGCTGACAAATATCAGATAATACAATTGCATTAAAAGTCTTATTTCGTTTTTAATAACTTGAATTAATTATTTTCTTAAACATTGTTTTTTTTTATCGGCCTTAGAGATTAAATTTAAATTTTAAATTGGCCAACGAGAATACAGAAAAAATGTTATTTGTAGCAAACACATAATTTCAATAATTTAAATATCTAATAAAAATATATGAACTCTTCTTATTACATTAAAATGTATAATCAAGAAATTTATTACTTAAATGTGACGATAAATGTTTCCACCAAAAATATTATTTCAATACCATGTATCTTAAAATGTTTTACAGCAATTAAATAACGTCGTAGTTTTTAATTTGCGTTATACACATATTAGGATACATGTCCTAGTTATTTATCTACTCAGAAGTAGTATGGCTTTGGAACAAAGAGGCGTAACAGTGAAATCTTTTGAGCGGAAGGTAATCCTCTGTATTTTTTTAGCTCTTGGACAGAAAAAGGAAAAAATAATAATAATTCATCTCGTGGCGTCGTCATTGGCGGCGACTGATTGATTAACTTTGATAAGTTTTGTGAAACTTTTTGAATATGCCGAAACTTACTTTGTGTTTATGTTTTCTCTGAAGAAAGCTAGACCTGAGAGATTAAAAAAAAAAAAAAACTTATCATGCGATACGGTTCATTCGTTCGTAAAACGGAGGCGGAGTTGTACTGACAAGAACCCCCTCTTCAGTGGAAGAGTGGGCTATATAACCATAGCAATCATAATTTATATATATATATATATATATAAACTGCCTTTAAGCGAAATTAATTTTTTTTTCATTCATTTTATTTGCTCGGGACATTTATTTTATATTTTCCCATTTATCGAGTAAAACATACATTTTAAATTACGGTTAGCTTTTGGCGCAAACATACAAAATTATTAAAAAGTTGTGTAAATATAAAAATAAAATCCAATCATATTACCTAAATAACGTTTTGTGTAAAACTAAATGATTATATTTTTTAATAATAATATTTGTAGGAATTTTATTTTGCAGTGGTATATAATGTATAGCATATTGTAACACGCTTGAATTTATAGATAATAAGCTTTAAAAAGTAATTTATAAATTATAAATTGATATTTGTTTTACCTCAAAACGTGTACCATTGAAAAACGTATTTTAAAAAATGTATAATCAAAATGAATGAACATTTTTTTTCGTATTATTATTATTATTATTATTCCGAATATTATTTAACAATTTATTTTACATAATTTATACTAATAAATGAATTTTTATAAATAATAAAAGTATAGTTTACTTTATTTGAAGATAATAAACAAGAAGATTTGATATTATCTTTTCTTACATTATTTTTCTTATTTTGGAATATTATTATAGTTTTTAAATAATATAATTGAATTTCTTATTTCAAAACTTAAAATAATTTTTTTTTCGAAAAATAAAGTTTTCTTATACTAAATAAAAATTTAGTTCAGTGAATATTTTTCAAGTACGTACAATACCATTTAGTTTGCATTAAATAGAAAACAATTTTCATTTTTATTGCTGAAGTCTATTATCTTTGCAGATATAAACAAAATCCCTTAATCCGTTTTCGAAATAATTTGTTTTTTATAGACTGCAGTAGAAATATTATGTATAGAATAATATATTTATTGCTTATTTATAAGAAAACGATTATTATTGAGTTTGAAATTGTTCGAAAGCTCTACTCTTAAACCCGAGTTCAGGCATAAAAGTAGGTATACGTTGTGCATACATGCACAGATATATAAAGAAGCAGGAAACACTAGAACGTTACTTCCGGATGGGCTTTTACTTTGAAGGTATAATAGCATGGCAGGTATAGGGTTGGGTTGTACACATTTGAGTGTGTGTGTGCAGAAACTAGAGGGGTCAGTCGTATTATACAAAGTGTACACCAGATTATTAATGATACGTGAAGAAATTGATTTATGTTATAAAACTGTAATTTAATTAATTGCTAATTGATGCGCGCGTGTTTACGTCTCCGACGGGGTCGGTCTAATATACGAAATGGGGTGCCAAAGGGAAATAGAGTGAGGGACTGTGAAAGGCTGTAATACCACTGATGTTATATCGTGTTTGATATCAATTCAGAATTAAGAACACGCAAGATTTTTCGCACACATGCCTATTTAAGAAAATATAAATTACATGAATCGGATTAGAAATGTCTTTTGGTTATAATAATTAATGTATAAATTAAAGGCAAAAAAAAAAAATCGCAGCAGTTGTTTTAAAGATAATCATTTTCATTATTCAATTGATACTAGTTTTACTGGTTTATTAAGACATTGTGAACACATGCGAATTTCAATTTTGACATTAAAATTAAGGACTTGATCTATTTATGAAAGTTATATAATTCAAAAGTTGATCGCCTTTAATTTTTGTAACAAAACATAAGAAAATTACAAGTTATGTTTTATATACTTTTTATTCATTAAACATTTTTCAATGCATATTCACATATCACTACATCACGTAATTTAAGTTTATTACACTCTACCTAGTACACTGTATTGGTCGGTTTACTTTTTTTGTGTTAATATAATATTAGTTTACACGTTGGATAGGCCAGTGTAATCTCATACACATATGTGTTACGAGTAAAAAAACAAATTAAGTATATCTATAGAATCGATAGCACAGATTGAGTTTTTCATTAATTTAAAGCGCGAGAATAATGAAGTTTTAGTGTGTATATTAATTAAACGTACACGGTTTTTCTTCTTTGTTCTCTTTTAATGCACCATTGTTGTTGGTCGCACAACAATAACAATAGACAACTTATAAATGTACATGTATATATTTTTTGGCCCCTATAAGACCGCGCCACGCGGCGAATCAAAGCAAATGATATTTTCAAAGCTGAGTTTGGATCTTCTGTTTTGACCTTACCGTCGACCCTTTTACGGCAGGAGGTCTTATATGAACTATTATTATTATTATAACCGAACAATATTAATACTATAAATTTACCTATGCATATACATTTGTTAATTACACATAATAAGTGTTATCGTTGCGTTGACCGGCCCTTTCGAGTGATGGGTGTGAAAATTCAGAACGGTTGCCAGAAAATGTACGAAGAGCTAATGCGTGTACTCATGCGTACAGACATTAAATACAATATTTCATAATATTATTTGTTTTTGCTCAATTAAATAGTTCCCAGACAAAGGGAGCCGTTGAATTAGCAGCTCAATTAACTCGAATTAAAAAACCATCCAGTAAAACGATCGCTTAACCCTTTCGAAAAACAAACCATAGCAAAGCAATATCACATAGAGGTTTTGTACAAGCCAAGTGAAAATTGACTCCGAAATAGGAAGTTTGGTGTACTTTGTTGTTGTTGAAAACATTACGCACCACTACTGTAAAAGATATAGTTTTGATTTATGTGATTACTTCAATATTGTTGAACTTTTCGTTTTTATAATTATCTCGACTAAATTTCTACAAAAGTTTTGGTGCTTATGTTCAAGTGGAAAAATACTTTTTTGCGTCTCTGAGATCTTTAAGAAACTATAAATCATAACTAAAGTGTATGAACTCAATATCTATGGTATAGTTCAAATAATTCTTATAATGTAAGATACTGACGTGTACACAATTGAAAGTATATTATTTAGAATTCAAAATCTCCCATAATTGTGGTTCAATTACCTTAAGACTTAAAACCGTTATAAAACAATAACACCCGAGGAATGTAATAAATATGCGATGGAAGACTTACATAATCCGTAAAACTAACCGGACAAGACAGTTATTGATGAAAAAAAATAATAATAATAGATACAATACAATTTCAACGAGTCATTGCAAATATTTCTAAACCAAAAACACCAAACGGATTGTTATCGACAAGTCTGAAATTGTTTATGTCTGATAATGTTCTTCGGCGAACGTTGACTCACTAAGGTATCCAACAGCAGTTATACGCTCCTCTAGTTGTGTCTTCGTACATCTTTCTAAGGCGATAGGCAATCCATTTAAAAACAACTAGGCAGTGCACAACATAACAGATAATTACAGTTATCCGCCCATCGTGTTTGTGATTGGCAAATACAAACGGTAACGATAATGATAATGACGATGATGATGGCATCATGATAATGATGGCGAGAATAATGAAAGAATAATATTCGGTGCAGTGAAAAATAAAAGTTCAAGATACAGAAAAACATTGGTCGTAACGTCGCCGTCGTACTGGTCTCTTGCACCGGAAAGACGCTCTAATGAGTTTTTGATTGCTTTTTATACCCAAATATTGTTGTACAATAATATATGTGCGTGTACGTCTCTTTTCCACCGAGTCTGTTTGGAAGTTACCATAATCTTTTCATTTTTCTCTAACTTTGAAATGAGATTAGGAGGAAAATATAATTGCAGAATTGTACGTTTCAATTTTTTAATTAGAAACAATCTAGAAAGGGTGAAAGACATATCGTGTCACGTTTTTTTTTTAAATAAGTATTAAAAAGTAGCATCATAATTATTTAAATACACACGAACAGTTCAATGTTAGACGTGATCATTATTACTTTGTTTAGTATTCACTCGATTTAAGATTAAATATAGTTTGAAAACTGATAACGCCAATGGAACACATACACTTGAACCTAACATTTCATTATACCAAGCTTTATATCTTTAGTCCTGATAAAACACTCATTACACTAACAGTGACACATAACACAGGGAAAAACGCAGTATTATCCCATTATCTTTTGCAAACGAAAAGGGAATTAAAAGATAACAATGCGTGCAATTTTCCACAAACTTCAAGACATCTAAAGTAAAGAATTATTTTTATTTATTTATAATTTACACGGTATAAAATAATTATGAAAACAAAACTCATGAGTTTTGTACTACAAATTTAAAATTCCTCATTCAATGGTTTTATTAAAAATATATATATATATATATATTTTTTTTTTTTGCTTCAGTGATTTTTGTTTTGGCATTTTCATTATTATTGTATTTATTTCAATAGTATTTTAACTTTTATTTTTTAGAAAGATTGATTGGCGGGAAATCGAACAAAAACGCGGCGATGGGTGTGAAGAAGAAAAAGGAGAAGTGGTTAAAAAAGAGGTGGGTTTACCCTTATTTCCTTCTCTTGGTTGTTAGTACCATCACAAGTATAGACGGTAGGGAGGATGGTGGTACTTTGCTTATCGGACTCGGGCTAAAATGTCATCGTCGACCCCTTCTTTTCAACTTTTCAGTGGTCTCCTCTAGATGTCATTTAATGCATTCTCGTGACGTACAACTAACACGTCAAAAACAGTTTGATTACTTTGTTAAATGAATTAAACATTTTTTCAACACCCTTTTTAAAGTTTAGTATTAATTCTTCATTTCATTTTGACATCCTGCTAACATTTTAAGGCTAAAATTTTAATAGTTTCATTAATCGCTCAGAGTCCAAAAAATATTTCATTTTTAATTCATACGCATTGAAGTGTTGTTCGACAGTTAATTAAAGGGTTAAAATAAACATGGGAAACTTAATATTTTTTGAAATATCTGTCACACAATTTATGCGTCAAAGATTTTGTATTGCTTACTATAATGGCTATATGATTTCTCTAGTATATACCAGGATATCACAATTTGCGAGATGTTGGCACGAGAATTATATTGTTCATTTAAAGATTAATACATAAACTTTATTCATTATGTAAGGGACACACATTCTATTCAAAATTCTAAGCATTCAATTGGAAATTGTACACACACTGTGAATTGTGCGAGTCGTTTTGATAAATTTGGAATGGCAAAAGTCAATATAGTGCGGTGCTCTGGAATGCGCAATTTTTGGTGTACTTAACGTTTGTTGTCCCAACTTAATTATAACGGACGATTTAGCTTAGAGGCTTGAATTTTCCATAGGTACCGTAATAAAAACGGCATGCCCGGAAAAAATCTATTTTACTATTACTTTTTTCTAGAAATCCTACGACAAAAGACCTGAGTGAGCTTGAGGGAGTTAAGAATATTATACCGCTTTATTAATAGAATACACATGTTACTCTTATTAATTTTGTGTTTTTGTGTGTTGGAAAATCCGTTATGTTTAATTAACGAATAGAGAATACATAAATCGAAAGTAAAATGCAATCTATTTTGTATGTGATTTAGGTATTCATCTCACTGTCGAATTCAAACAATGAAATTTAGATTTTTAATCTTAATTGAATAGTTAGCAAAAACAAAAATTTTCATTGAACTAATTGAATAGCATATTACTTATTACACATTGCGTAATGAATAATTTCAACGAGTTAAAAAAAAATTCAATTTCAAACAATGAACAAATAAATAACTAATTCGAACAATGAATTATGCTATCAATTTTTGTTTTTTTTTTTTAATTATAATTTTATGCATTTTCGATTTGTATCACAGAATTATACTTGGTAATTGAGTTTGATTATTTTCGTCTATATTGCCATAAGTGAACACAATATATAAGTAAAATATGCTTAATGAGCATCGTGTATGTTTTTCAAACGCACGCCAAAAATATCTTGCACTCTACTAGTTATAAAGTACACAAATTACAGGAATCGAGTCAAAAATTACCACATGAATAGAATCAGTTGCAATTTTCATTATGCATAGCACAAAACCTAATCGTTTCTGACCGATAACTGTTTGAATATTCAAAATAAATTTCGTCTATTCATTAGGTGAACTTCTTTTTATACAGTTTGTTCGTAGTGGTAAAGTATAAACATCATACGCATTACTTCATAAATGTTAAGATGAAATAAGATTTTTTTATATAACGTTTACATTTTTATTGAAAAGACGATGATAAAATCGCGCGTTCAACGTTGGGTGTCAATTATACTTTTCAATTTGTGTTATCATTTCACAGAGTGTCTATTACAATCATAGAAGAGTATAATTTACCATTTTACTCGAAGAGAAAACAAATTTTGTTTTAAAACTGAATTTCCCTATAGTTTATTTTCAACTAGCATTGTACAGATATACCAACAGTCATTCATCTCATGTATATTTTTTCAGAACGGTCAAATTAATTTTGTAAAATTGTCAATTTTCTTAATGAAAAATGCATTGATAAACAGTTAAAGCATGATAAAGATGGAACTGCTGTAAAAGGGCTAAGCACGAGTGGTAATTAATTTCAAAATAAAAACTAACAGTAAATAGGAAGGCCGAGTGCACCGAGAAGCCAATCTAGGACGGGCGGCGGTGAACGCGGATGAAATATAATAAATAGAATAATACGAACGCGGGAAGAACTATACATAAATAAAGTCTCAGCGAGAGACTGTGGCGTACACGCCATCTTGGTTTTATCATTGATTAATTGAAGTCTTATGACAAGCGTACGGCGACGTAACTACGAAGAACCGCGTGTATAAAGTGAGAAAGAGCTCAGGGTGTGAGTGAGATAGACATGAGATTCAGAGAGACGTATCTGGACCGCTACCGCTGATGCTGCTACACGTTCTTCGGGGTCTTCGACGCTTTATTATTATAATAGAAATCATAAAATACCTGTATACAAGTACACGTATGCACGAGCAGTCTTAAAGAAGTAAAATACATACATGTCTGCATTATACCACGTTTGCTCATCGTGGTATAATTAAAAATTTATCAGCACTCGGTTGATTAATGACCCTCATCATTAGACTGTACATTTATAATCTGCCTCGATGCTTCTGTGTGTCTAGTTTCTACCTGGTATGAGATTAAATAATTTATTTTCGTGCTTACGCTTTATGTATTCCATTCTTACAGGCCACTTGTCTAGAGATATGATCGTGATCAAACATTTTGGATTGGCGATTCGTTCTAAAGAGAATATGTACAACAGTGATCGTTTAAACCATTAACTTAGTAACGAAAATTTATTAATTCTTACCCGAGGAGAATAAAAAATAACGCGATGAAAAAATATATTTTATCACGTAGTACATACAAAAGCTTAGTTAAATAATTTTTTCGAAAATATGATGTTACGTTGATATTATCAAAAGCGTAAATGCATTTAATTTTCTTTATTTCGACCGTTAATGCAACTTTCTACGGGAAGTTGAATATAAAATTCCTAAAAAAATTACTTTGCAATTTCAACATCAATCAAATTAAATTAAAACATTTAAATACTAGGCACAATAAGTTACCATTAAGTTCAAAATACATTTGAAAATGAGTATTTTTTCTTGTATATGATTTCAAGGTTTCTTTTTGTTTGTTTTATTATTCAATTTTTAAATACGGGTTCACAAAAATGCACATGCTAAATTATCATTGAAACTATAAAAATACAAAGTTAATTGAAAATTATAAATAAAACTCAATTATTTATATTTAATAGATAATTAAACATTATAAATAGATTATAAACTCATTTTGAAATTAAAAAAAAAAAAAAACCGAAGAACCAAACATGTTTTACTTAAATTATTTTCATTGATAGATATGTAACATTTATAGCCGATAATCTAAACGCGACAATAAAACGAGATGCTTAACGTCAACAAATCTGATACAAAAAATACAATTAATCAAAGTGTAAAAATATTTTGTCACGGATTGGATATATTAGATCAGATTTTGTTTGATACCTATTCAATAAGTTCAAATAATTTAAAATTAGCATACATTCTATATATAATATGGGCATTTTTTATATTTTAAATATTAAAAAAGTTCATTGTATAAAATTTTAGATGATTTTATTATATAAAATTGTATTAACATTAAAACAAGTATTTATTTAATCTTTTAAAAAAAATTTACTAATAATCATTTTAATTTATCATAGCAAATTTGAATATAATTTAAGAAAAACTAAAATTCTTTCTTTATGTCTTTATGTTAACATACAATTTTAAAAATATCCAGCACATTTGGGTCAAGTATAGATATCTGACAGTGATTTAAATCACTATCATAAAAAACGCTTCGATTCAAATCTGTAAATAGTGTTTAATTTTAAAAAAATAGTGAATTATTCCAAAAGCTACATGATCTCCTATTTCCTTATTGATATCCTGATTACAAAAAAGAGGTATGTCGAATGAAAGATGTATATAAATAGTATTTATCATAAGAAATTGTATTTATCCATATATTTTTCAAAAAGTTATAGCGTTATAAAGTTAAAAATATAAAAAAGCATTTTTTTACAAAAATCGTATTTTAGCTTCGACGTGAAGTTGAGAAGGTATTAGTTATTAGTATGTGTTATTCTTTCTTTGTGTCTGTTACCACTTTTTCTTAGCTCTCACCGAACCGATTTCTTTCAACGATACGTCAAAAGATCCCAAATCATATCTAGTTAAAGACATTATCCTTAAATATTGAAAAAATTTCCTTCGTTCTCCGTAAATGGGGGAAATTTCCAAAATAATTTCAAATATAAAAATCGCTAATTTTCGACATTTTCTCAATTTTTTTTACTTAAAACTGCCATAACCTTTTTTAAAAATAATCAAATTAATATAACTTGTTTTATAGATACATGAGGTATTTACTTATACTTTAGTTTATTGTTTTTTTATAAATCTGACCCTTTACCAGCCCACAGGGTGATTCAAAATGACAACTTTTTCACAAAAAATTAACTTTTACTACTTAACTTTTGAAAGTGTTCCGGAAATTCTGAGACTTTTATTTATATCTTAAATTAAATCTAATGTAATATACTTTATTTTGAAAAAAAAAATTTTGGATTTTATTTTTCCTACACTGTAAAAATGGCTACCAAATGCTATTTTTGTGTGAAAATTCTCGATTTTATATTTTTATAACTTTTTGAAAAATGTATGGATCAATACAATTTTTTCATGAGAAGTAGTATTTATATACATCTTTCATTAAACATACTTTTTTTTTAAATCGGACTATTTCCCTATATACGGGGGGCGTTCAAAACTTAAAAATTCATACAGAAAATAGAACTTTTTCAACTAAATTTTTGAAAGTGTTCTGGAAATACTGACACTTTTATATTTATTTTAAATTAAAGTTTATGTATTACACTTTATTATGGAAAAAAAAAATTCGGATTTTATTTTGTTTTCATGTTGAAAACAAACATCAAGGTTAATAAAAAAAATACGATTTTTGTAAATAAAATTCTTTTATATATTTTAACATTATAAAGCTATGGTGACCGAGTACTTTCGTTGAAAAAAAAAATTTTGAAATTCCGAGCACGCTAAGTAATTTTCCCAGAAAAGCGTTTTTTTCCTTGTTCTATTATATTAAAGCTATAACTTTTTGAAAAATGTATGGATCATTATGTTTTTATTAAGATAAGTACTATATATATATGTATATATATATATATTCATATATTAAACTTATCAATCATAAAAAATGGAATCAGTATATAAATAAGGAAATAAGAGATCATTTTGGAATAATCCATTATTTTTTTAAAATTAAACATTGTCTACAGATTTGTATCGAGTGATTTTAATCACTGTCAAATATCATTATACTTGACCCAACTATGTCAGGTCCCCACTGTGCCGCAACACCATTGTACTGGGTTTTTACTAGCAAATCTGCAAAAATTAATTAAAAAAAAAAAAAACTAAATTCAACTTGTAAAATGAAGAAAAATTAGAGGTAAAATATTTAATAGTTTTAGAAATAAATCTTAATCGTTGGACACCTAATTGAGTGCATTCAGTTAAATTGCTATCTTATATTTATCTGGAGATATTTGTGAACTTTTTCTATCCATTAATTCATACTACAATGTAAATAAACTAAAACACTATAATGTATATAAACTGGAACATTAATTATGTTAATTATACCATTTGTTACAAGTATGTAGTAAGTCTTTCATCTCTTTTTCTCATAAATGTTATTATTGCATAAAAGACTAGAAATTTGTTTATTAATATTATTTGCGCTGTTGGCTTCCGTCGAATGTCGATAAAGTCTTAATTCTTATTCCGCCCTTGTGCTCGTCACCCTTCGTACATACGAGCTCTTCTACAGATAAAACGCCCACATCTCGTTAATCCGCTGAACAATTTGGCTTTGATTGAAACGCAATCAAAATCAAATCGGGACTGGGTGACTGGCCGTGTTAATAACAATGTGTGCGAAAACTCTCAGTGTACTTCTATGGGTAACTGATTTGGACGAGGGGCTGATAGAACCGCCTGCTTATAATCTGTTTATCTCTTCGAGTCAAGTTGGAATCGTGTGAAACTTAAACGGTCGTAAAGCCATTGCTAGCAAAATAATTGTAATTGGTACGTCAAACTCATCCAATTATATAAATTTGTATATTCTATACGAAACATCTACTTATTATCAAAGCAATACGAACAAATCGGTTAACTGTAAATTTTTAAACGTAGGTAATATAAAAACGATTAACTAAACAGATAGATCATTAGAGGGACGAATATTTCTTAGTATATGGTCATTGTCTATGGTGGTCTCTCTTGTATCCTTTAGCTGGGTACGCACACTTATTTTTATCATTTGTCACTGTGGCGCGACGTCGCCTTGTCACACTCGGTTTTCTTGTCTATTTGGTAGGCTGTAATTTTGATGGGTTAATACCTTTACTTCCCCTTCTAGTATATCTCGAATTGGAAGTACACAGCGGAAAAATGCACAGCGACATTTTGTGTACAGTCACCTTTTTCAACAGCCAGAAAACAACACAAGGCTCATATGATACCTATTGTTATTAAGCATCAACTATAATAACAACCTGTATAATTTATAATACCGGTTAAATTATAAAATATTATTAATTTAAACGATTATGTTTTAGGAGCATTGTAAAAAAAACGCTACGTAATGGTGTGTCAAGAATTTCATGGAACAAAATATGATAAGTTATCATCCTAAGGTGACTGACGATATACTGATGATATACTTAAATTTAATACATTTTAACTTTGTTTTTTTTTTAAATAGATTTTGCAATTAAATTTTTAAATTTATTATTTTTATGATGTTCAATCAAGTTGCATACATATAATTACATTGAACTTTGATTACTATGTTTTTGATTCCTATTGAAAACTGATGCAAAACAATTAAACTTCGAAAAATATCTGACTAGTCTAAATAGTCAACGTCCTTGACTTATTAAAGTTTTCAACGATTTTCTTGATAATACAACATTTTCTTTTTTAGATCTAAATTTTTACATAGAAAATTGTACGATTAAAATTTTAACACCAACCCATATATCTCATATAAAAACAAATTCTTCATACTACATATTCTTTGTTTGTATTAACTTTGATAAGTGTTGACATTTTTTTAAGTGAAGAGTTAGAAAAGGTTTTCATGTCAAGATTTTCTATGTAGTACTAGCTCTTCTTTACCTTTGTTTATATATCACTGTAAACAAAGTGTATATATATATANTTACCCGTTTATATATCACTGTAAACAAAGTGTATATATATATATACTTTCTTTTTGGAAGTTCATAATATTCTATATTCTACTATTTCCAAAAATAAATGTGTCATTCTTCCCTTTTTATCGTCCATAAAACTTTATCAAATTAAGTTTTTTCAACAGAAACAGACGTGTTTAACCATTTTACAAATGTGAAAATGATCTATCTCAGAAAATAACTCGCCGATGACAAATAGACATTTTGAATGAACCGCACTATTCCTCCCGCCTTGCTATAAAAATATTAATATATTTCAGTGTTGAGAAGGAACTGGTTCCAAAAGGAACGGATTCCTGGAACGAGTTCTTTTTGAATGAACGATGCTAGGAACTGCTTCCATTAAAATAAAGGAACGAGGAAAATGAANCTTCCTTTTAAAATAAAGGAACGAGGAAAATGAACAAATTCCATTTTTTAAGGAATGTGAACGGAAATTACAGTTCCTAAAAATTTTTATAAACATGTTTTAGTGTAGTTTTTANTATAAGTTAATTTAACATGTATTTTTCAATTTAAAAAATTAAAATTGATAAAATGATGAGGGTGGATAGAGGAGGGATAGAGGACCTAGTTGTTTTTTAGAAATTATAGAACGTAGGATACTATTGACTTCTATAATATATATATATATATATATTATGTATTAATTTTTTGAGATATTGTGAGTCATAATTAAACAATCATTGTGAATACTATCTATACTTTTACAGGTACTTTCCCTTGCGTTATAATTCATTGTATGGTGTTACAGTGTAATTAAAATTCTTTAATCAGCCTAGTAGCTTACTGCGTGTAGCGTTGTGCTAAAGGTAAACGTGTATCTCCATAGGTATATAAGTACAAAAAATAATATATGGTGACGTAGAAGATAAATTCGATGACGGTAGAATATTATGTTATAATACATTGGTGGTAATGTTATAAAGTTACTACACTCTTGTGGATTTGGGGCGAATATTGCACATACCAAGACTGCACTCATTTTAATTAAAAAACCAAACAACCGTAACTATAATTAAAAGATCTTGCTCTAACATCTTTGTCTTGATTAATTACAATCTTATGTAGGAAATTAAATTAAAATAATACTAGATAATCTAATAAATTGCTTATATAAAACTTAGTATTAACTTAACCAAAAAAAGTCCTATATTATATAATGGACTTTTCGTATCATAGAATCACAGAACTTATAAATTCTATTGCTTTTTTAATTATTACTACACTTACGTGAAATGTCAACTCAAAAATGTTAAAGTTTATTAAGTTGAAACCATATAAAGGTGACATACAATACATGTTGTCGTTATAATTTTTTTATAAGCTTGCAATTGATATGCATGTGTTAATAACAGAACCCCCAAGTTTGTCGATCTACTTATATGTATTGTAAATTCTCTATTCTACTCATGTATATTTCAATGTATTCAATTTGTTACTTATTGTCTTCTATTTCTATACCTTTTATTTATTTACATATTTATTGACTATATTAATTTTATATTTTATATTTTTTGCTGGGTAATTATCAATAGCTTAAGAATAAAAAATGATAACAACCAAAATATTTTATTTGAACTCTAATAGTTGTATTGATTTTGTAAAATATTATAACTATATTATGTTATAATATATAGTTATATATATATTATATATATAACTATATAACTATGTTCCTCATTATGAAAAAACTATAAAGTAATCTATATTAGTCATTTTTATTAATTAGTAATATTTACTTTTGTGATACGGTATTTTATTATTTTATGTAGTAAGCTAAAGCAATAAATCGTTTTCCACGAAGATAGTAGTCGGATAGAACCACAAGGCTTCGGCGGTTCCTTGGATTTCACACCTGGTCACTAAGAACGACTATTTAAAAATATGCTTCACATCAATGTAACATCGTCACTTATGATGACACAGTGTGTTCAGCCTCCGAGGGATACTGTGGGCTCTCGTATAAGGACTGTTCGGGTAGCACGTGTATGACACACGGACTGATCATGGACGGCATATCGTGTGTGCGCTAAGAGCGGTTGAATAGTCGCTAATGAGCGCCCTGGCACATCTACCACCGCCCACCCACGTGACCCCCGCGACAACCGTAAACCTGCAATCGGTTTACCCTCTATAATTTTTATGGTCAGAAAATCAGAGGCTTCTACCGCTGCCACCACGACATTCCATCCACTCGACATCACACCCTCTCTTCAGCGCATAACCGCTACCCCTACCACAGCCCTTCGGATGCAGTGATTTATTATGCCTCGAATTCGAGGGAATCTAATCGTGGACCGGGCGGCGACATTTTCGCAGTAGTCGGTTTTTCGATTAATCACTCGGCTTTGCCGAAGGTATATGTATAAATTGTGTATGCGCATAGAAAATAATGAGTATAATACCGGTGTGAGTGTATCCCTAATTCGCCCCTGTGTACGTACAGTCCAGGGTCACACCTTCAACGAGCCGTATTAAATTTTTGGGTTAAAAATAATAATTATTCACGGTTTACAAAATCGTTTATTATAACGCGCCAAACAAATCGGTGGGTAAAAATCTGTCGGCTGCCGTTAATTTTTAACACACTAGTCATAACAGGCACCGAGTACAAAATTGAATGTATACTCTCTGAATGTATTGCACAAATCAAATGTATACATTACCGACAAGAATAGAACCGATTATCATCGGAATACTCCAGTTGTACTTGTATCACTGTCGTATTATAATATTGTTAATGCCGTTGATTTTATTTCATAGTCGACGCATTTAATTGTGTACATCTTACTGAGGTTTAGTACATTAACATCTACTTCAGCTCAATTTCATACTAAACATAATTAGCGTACATAAATTCACACTAATTGTGTTTGGTTTGGATACCAATCGTCTACATAATATATCAGTAACGCAATTTGAAATTTTGTATGGGGGGGGGGCAGCTAGCTCTTAGAAAGTAAAGTAGTGGGAAGATTCACCACTCTACTACCCCGCTAATATGATTTTGTGTCCATGAAGGGCTTTGGACCCGGAGACCCCTCGGAGTTGCGCCACTGTAATATATATGGTGTGGGAAATAAAACACCGGTGGTTCTAATTGGCAAATCTAAGTACCGGATAATAAAGCTCATATTTAGAACCTTTGGTAACCCAAATAAAACAAACAAAAAATGCTTATCGATTGTATGAAATGTTAAAACAAAGAGAAACTTTTATTTATATTTTTTCATCTGTTAAATAACTATAAATTGTAACAAGCCCAAAATAACAACTGAGATAATTATGTTTTTATACACGTTTTCCTGATTACTTCCTCTTTCACAACACGCTTGTACATGTACAATGCTGAACTAACACACAACTATGACTGATCTCTTCGGTTCACAGAGCATACTTCCGTTATGTACTAGTTGAGCATAAACAGATCAGGGAATAACCGGATATAAACCAGAATTAATGATAAGATCGATTTGAATAATCTTTCCAATACACGTGTTTAGGAATGATATTTGTTTTGTAGCTGTGTAAAGAACCATTCCACGGGAGTGTTTAAAATAAAATAATTACTTATTGTTTGTATTATCGTAGTAAGAATATAAATTTGGCTTAAGGCAGCTCTTATAGGAAAAAGTGCAAACAGTATTTGTTTTCACTCTATGTGAAAAAAAATCTCAAACTAATCTAAAGAACGTTTAGAGATTTCATATAAAAGGATACATTCATCATTTTTTAGAATTATTTGAACATTTTTTTCGAGTTGGCCATATTCTATAAAAAAATTCATACCACGTAAACAATCCTAGTTATTTACAGAGCTTTTTAAATGATTATGTGAGAATAACGCACAGTAGCGCTCTATATTTGATTGAAAAAAATAAGAAGAAAAAAGCAAAGGTATCCGTACAAGAGATTTTTAAAAAAAAAAAAAAAAAGGAAACTCGGCCATTGTTCAACAATACAAGCAATCCTGTGCTGGAAAACTAAAGGCCGGGAAATATATATATATATGTATAAGTTATTACTATGAGGGTGGGACGTACTTCAATTATTAGAAGTTACCTCGGCGCACTAAGGAGAAACGAGTTCTTGCAGTTTACCCGTTTCAAATTGCGCTTCGCTTTTTTTTCCTCTTTTTTTTTTTCCGTCGAGTATTCCCTTTAAAGGGCATATCAACCATAAGCTAACCACACCCTTCTTTCAATCATGTAAAATTGGTGAAATCAGTCCCCTTAATCATCAATGTCGTTCGAATAAATAAATCTGTACAAGAATATCCATAGTTTTTTACTGTTTTGGTAAAAACGTAAAACGTACACGTAATGAAATTTTATTGACATGCATTCGATGAAACTAAAATTCTTAATCGTACACTTGAATTAAAATTGATAAATTAATTCGCAAGATATTTTCATTCATGATACTTAAACCAACAATTACGTAAAAAACAAATGTAAGGTTGTTATATTATGTAAGCATAATACAATGGCTAATGTTATTGTCATTTAATGTATAATTGTATTTACTATTCATTGTTGTATCTACACTGGGTCAAAACATTTTAAAGAGAACTTTTTTTATATTGTACACTATTATAATATCGAGTAATAGCCGTTGTTTACAATTGTTTCTTTTGAAACTCATACACTTACGTACAAATCTAAACCACATTGTAATTTGCTTTAGAGTGCAATAACTTTTCGCAATTTCAAATGTATATATGAGAAGATATTTCTGATAAGCAATGTACTTCTATATCAGTAGTATTACAATTTGGATTCATAGATCAGTAACTACGTGAAAAAAATGACGTGAGCAAATTAAAAAAATAGAGCGATTAGTTGATCAGTTAGCATTGAATGTTGTTGAAAGACTTTGATTTTTTTTAATAATAGAAGTCAAGAAGAGCCCGCAGTGGGCGGAGAAATTTACCAATTGCTCTTTATAAGTATTTTTTCGTCATCAATGGAAATTTTCTCTATGGACTGTTGTATATGATTACTACTACATCGTATATATTGTAGGGTACATCTGTTTTCCATACAATTATGCAGAGGGTTCAAGACCAGGAGAAATGATAAAGAGAAAAACAGACATAAAAATTCGAGGAAATAAATAATAAAAAACAATGGTAGTCCAGAGGGTAATAAAAAATAGAAAGAAATACCAGGGTCGACGATGCGGATCCGTATATATATATAAACATATACACTGTTTGGTAGGGTCTTAATCTGGTAATTTTCGCTTCGGCCACGATGAATCCTAACCATATACATTATTTTCCGGGGATTTAAAAAAGGGAAATACATCCCATGTTGAATATACTACGGTCCCAATTATTGCTCCCGCACAATCTAAAAACCCGCATATAGGCTAAAAAAATCTCCCCAAACACACTTACTCCGATTTACAGTAATGAATCTAAACGAAAATCATTGAATTTCTTTAGACTCATTGCTAATTTTGTTATCTTGCTTTTCACGCATAAATACGTTTTGGATAAAACTATATTAATAGATACTCTTTTTAGAGTACCCACATAACATCAAAATGTTGACTAAACATTCATTTAACATTCAAAATTTTACTCCAAATATCCAATTCCACTGAAATAAGATTTGAAATGGATTAAATGACGTTAAACAATGTTCGCGTAATGTTTCCAGGCAAACATTTGACATTAAATCTGAAAAGTTAATGCGAGATTAATATTTTAATGTTTACCAAATCTTAACTCTCAAATATTGATGTATCCATTAAATATTACTTAAAACTGATTATATAAATATTGATCTTGTATTATACAAGATCAATACTTGGAAATAAATAATGTTTAAAACAAAAACATTTTTTTTTTTTTCGAAATAATTGCATATATTTAATCTAATTATATATTATAATTATGTGCGTTGCAAATAAAATTGTATCAATCCTATTTTCTAAATTTGAAGTTGCTTTATCCTTAAGTTTCTCATTGGCTCTAACAGTTTCTGAAAAATAACCATTAATAGATTAAATATGTAGTATGAAATATATTGTTAGTTAGTTGTCTGTAAAAATATGCTATTTAAAACACTGCTAAAGTACTGTACACTACTGTAGCACATTACTGCACAGTACCGATTGATATTGCACCCAAATTACAAGTAGGCTAAAATATCAATCAGTAATGTGCATTTCTAATTATCTTGTTTATATTTTTCTGGAGTTTCTAATTATCAATGTTTAAAAGCAATGATTTTTGTTCACTCACATATACTCAACATGAGTATTGTTAAAACTCAACAACGAAAATATTTTTTATCATTTTTTTTTAATTACTGTAAAAATGTTAAGCTCTTTTAAAAATTCTATATATTGTAAAAATATTACAATAAAATTTATAAAATGCTCTAAATAACAATATTTAGACTATTTTTGGGGTAATAAAATATTTCCTACGGTCTTGTCGACATATTGGCGCCATCATATGTGGAAAATTTCGACGTTGGTTAATTTGTTTTTAGTTTTATATACTTATTTTATTATTTTTTTTTATTTAGAGCGAGGCTATTGGTTTCGTAGGACGCATGTAATCCGAATTGCGCTAGTGTCCGGAGCGTGGAATTCAATTTGACGATCAAGGACATCACTGCATACATTATAGACTTTCAATTCATAATATGACACTTGAGTATATTACTATAAAACATACATTTTGGGTATACGTGATTTAATCAAACGCATGGTCAATTTTTGATTTGACGTTATAGTTAACTTCCCCTCCTTTGCCTTGGATGATAGACTCTTATGGTATCGGTGAGAATAACGATAGAGAATATCGTAACACATAATTAGTACAAAAATTAGTTGTGAGTAACAAGTGTGCGAAAAACATTAATGAAGATGATAAAACCGAAAAGTATTTAAGTCAAGTAAATCAACAGTAGCCCATACACTAGAGCTATTTTGTTCGCGATTACCGACAAAGGTCTTGATCATTTGTATGATAGTAATATAGAAAAATGTGTTTTTGGTGATGTTCACTCCCACAGGTATACGAACGTTTACCTTTTTCCGTTTTCAAAGCAGACCCTAATAATTTGATCAATATTTGTGTGTAATATATTATTATACGGATTACTATTATGTACTGAGACATAGTATACAGTAGTAAATACCTATTCAATTTTAACAATAAAAATAGTGTCATAAACCCACGCCTCTCTTCAAAATTCTTTTTGTAATAGTTAAACAATTAAGCCAATATACAAATATTAAATAGTGATCTGTTTGTGTTATCAAAAAAAAAAAAGATTTTGATTCTGTTTAAATTACAAATTGAGTTATCTGACGTGTACTCATTAAAATTACTTTTTTTATTTTCAAAATGTGCATTCCAGAAAGGCACTGACAGTGAAAATGAATTTTATATTTGACATAGTAAATTGTGGTTGCAAGTCATTCGTGCAAGTGTGTGAGTATGTTAGTTAGTTTTTGCTGGTCATGCCTGAGCTCGTTTAAAAATTCCCTTCTAAACTAAGTCTGAGATATAATCGGTCCTTAACGTACTCCAATTCTGAAGTCGATCCAAAACATACAATTAGAGTAAATATTTCAAAATTTCTCGTAATTTCTATACGGTAGATTTATTTTTCAGTTACTAACTGATCACTCAAACTTGACATTTAAGTATTTTTGAAGGAAAAAAAAACTCGCTCCTACAGACATTATAAATTATAGTTACTAAATTGTAAAAATGTATATTAATTAATTAATACAAATTTAAATTTATTATTCCATCAAACGTTTCAACAACAATATTTACTAATATCAATTTGCAAGACCAATTCATGTTATATACGTATTGCGTAGTTTTTAATTGACCCTCGTCATGAGCTAATGGAATAAGTCGAATAAAAAAATTTACTCAATTATATAACAAAAGGAAATTAAGTTTTTCTCTAAAGAAAATTATTAATATAACCGGATAGTTGTAATGTTATTTTAAATTTATTCTACAAAGAATGTACCCGTATTTGTTATGTTATGATTTGGGAAACAAATTCCCTTTTTTGACTGATTTTCGTTGAACAATCTAATTTGATACAATGTAGTAATCATTTGGTAATACCATTTTATTATATGGGCCAATAACGATACATTTTCAGTAAATCAATTGCAACCAGAAATCGCTATAACTAATTGCAATTATTTAATAACACATCCAATTTTATAAATAAATTAATGTAATTTCCTTTGGAACAATTAAATACAATAAAAATGAAATATTTTTAACACAGTATTTATATTATAATAGTCTAAAAATTATTAATTTTTTAAAGCAAAGATTCTTAATGAAGGCCTGAATGGGTTTTAAACAAAAAATAAAAATGTTATGCGGAACTGTTACATGTGTATTATACTTAGCAAGCTAAATATTTTTAAACACTAAATTTATGTAATTCAGTTAAATCACAATTTAAAATTAAACAGTGTACTCTTAAATGTCAGACCAGTTATGTCGACCGAACAGCGTGCAATTAATTTATTGACAGCAAGGAAAAAATAAATAAGTGCAGAATATTTTTAAATAAAAAATGTTAAAAATCATAAATTTTTATTGATACTGGATTGATAGAAAATTAGTTTTGCAATTTATATTTTGATGCAATGTATTACTTGCAGCATACTTCTTTTATTAAGTGTTATATTATAATATTTTAAATACATATGATTAAAAAAAATTATAGGGCAGTACTGTTTAAAGTTTCATGTCTGTCTATTCTAAGTTTCGAAGAGTAAAATAATAATTAAATGTTTAATAACTGATTTAAACTTAATAATAATTATATTTTGCTGAGTTTCATTTTTTTAGTTGTTTTTTGTTATATAATCTAATTTGGTTCAATTATTCAGCAGTCATTTAGTACAATATTTTATTAATGAATGAGACATTTGAATTGTATCGCAACCAAGTATTGCTGAAAATATTTAGTATTTAAATTTAGATAAAAATAACGTTTTTTTTATAAAATTATCTTATAAAGAATTAAAAATTATTATTAATAAATATAGTACTGGAGCACTTGTAAGACTTAACAGTAAAATCAATAAAAGCTGCTACAATGTAGAATTTCTAAATAGTATCCAGCTGCTGTTATAATTAATAAATATACAGACAACTATTTACAAATAGAAATTTTTTTTTATATAATAAAAAGAGAGATCTATATAGCGCCGAATAATTTCTACAGATTTTAATAAACATTAAAAATAAAACCAGTGTCAAATAGTTAAAAATACTCTAAAAAATCGAAGTTGGTTTATTTTAGCTTGGTCACATAGCTGATAAACCATTGATTTTACATTGCTGTGACTTTTTTTAGTCATTTATGCACATTGATCAATTTTTACAATCCATCATTTCACTCAACTATACGTCAAAAGATCAATGTTGGGTTAAATTCTCGTAATAAAAAGATATATTCCTAAAAATTACATTTGAAATAAAACATTCGATATTAATATTTTTAGAATGAACTTTATATCGAAATAGCTTATTGAAAACTAGATAGATTATTACAAATATTTTATTGATAATATATCAAAGATTTATCTTGATGAAGACATGCATTTTTATACAATCATTGACTAAGGTACTATTGAAGCCTAAAAACCATACCAAAGTGTATATTTTTTTTCAATTTGTCATAATGTTCAAAAAATCTCGACTTTTATGAATTAAATTTAATACGATGTACTTTAAAATGATAAATTTGAAACAATACAAAAACTTGATATCAAGGAATATTGGTCATTAAAGTAAAAAATTATGCAGTTTTTAAGTGTTTTGTATCATAACGGAAAATCTACATAATTTAAATTTAATTAAAGAAAAGTTTATTTATTGTAGAAAAAAACAATAAAAAGAAAACGACGTACCAATGACTTCTCTTCTATAAGTGAACTGTCACGAAAGTTGAAAATCATATAATTTATGATTGATATGATAAATTATTTTCAAACTTGTTTAAGTATTTTAAAATAAGCAGCAAACCGTTTTTCGACAGTAATTTTAACTACTGTCAGATATTAAGAACTCTTACGATATTTTCTTCATTTTCAGTGCTGATTTAACACTTATAATAAATCTGTATTGTAAATTATTTACAAAGAATATTATTTAGAGCATTTGTATTATAAAGAATTTATCGAAATTATGTTAATTACAATAATAGTTGAATTCTGATGTAAATATAATTTCTTTATTTTTTAATTATCTATTGTTATGGGTGAAATATTTATTACTGAAAATTTTAAAAAATAAAAAAGAATTTTGTTTTTATTTTAAGGATTAAAACCGGCATTAGATTTTGAATTCACCGAGGGCTGTGCTGGTACATGCATTTATAGAAATTTAGGAAATTCCGAACCAAATTTACGTTTAAATATTAAAAAGGTATGACTTGATATGAAGTTTGAAAGAAAATATATATATATACGAGTTATACCGGACGATTCTGTGTGTTCTCGGCAATATTTTCATTATTATTTCGCCAACTGACAGTGTGTACAATATACAATTTTATTATCTCACAATTATTAAAAATAGTTGGAGAAAAGAGGCAATGAAAATATTGTGCAACAGAAGGGTGTAATATAACGATAACGACCAACTAATATATTGAAGGAATATTATTGGAACCTTCACATGATCGTACCGTTGTACATAAGTAGCTGCTGTTTTGATGCGGCGTGCACTTAGGTCGTCCTAATTTAGCGGGACCCCCCACCAGTTCGATTCTATGCTTGGGCCACCTACTGTCTGTCGGTTAATTACAATCTAGATTAATAAGAGAAGCCTGTAGGCCACGGAGCGGCGACGATAGTCTCTCCACGGTGGAAATTTAATCAACTGTATGTGTTCCACCACTGCCGCTGCCGACATCAGTCTGCTGGCAACACACGCCTATGGCTTAGACGAACGCATCAGATGACAAGGACGTGCCGAGGGGGACTTTTAAAGGGGACCAAAATGAGAACTCTGTCTTCCCACTATTTTTTACGACAGTCGTACTAGTGTACAGTTCTTGGATTACACAAAACTTTATGTATTGTTTCTTTAAATTTGACAAACATTTAACGACTCCATTGGCGAATCAATATTTTCAAAGTGTCCATGGACTTTTAACATTTTGTGTGTATTGACAAATTATGATGTATTATGATTATCATGAATAATATTAAAGTGCGTTAATAACTATTTTATAGTTGGATGCACAGCAAATGTGTTGGTCGCAAGGTTTATGGAAAAGATGAAAAAACGAATTAACCGAATGACTGAAACGTACGGACGTCAAATTGTTTTCACTTCGTCATGGAACAATCACATTAAGACGGATAATTTATACTTTATTATATTTGTAATTGCGATTTATCTTCGTGGGCCGTGACAAAATCTGAGGGAAAATCATAACACGTGACGCAATTTTAAAACCAAGGTTATAATTTCGATACATTGTTAAGGCTAACACTCACGTCCAACACAACAAACAGCAGACCCAAAACACAACAAAACGATATTTTGTATGTTGCTGCACTTGTGATTTCAATTGTTGCTATCGTTTTTTTTTTTTATAAATATATTTCACCGAGCAAGCAAAAATAATAGTTCACAAGTTGATTTTTATACGAGTATAATTGATACACTCAAACGGATATGCGACGAAATGGCATTAGTAAAATGTCCAATGACCAAAATGATTAAGGCGCAGATTTCCAGTCACAGTACATCATCAGTCATTGGTTAGTCGAGTAGATAAAGGACGAAAAAATATTCGTTTTTCCGCAGTCTAACATTCTATAAATTCGGTAGTTATCATATTTGACTAAACTAAACCAACGCTTCAATGTACGCAGTATAAAATAATGTGTGTCGTTAATACTGTCTTTTTTTTTTTCTTTTGTTAATATTCATTTATGCACGCTAGCGTTTATCTGTCACAAACGGTGTGTGCGTATAAGTATTATAAGTGTCATTATTATGTGTTTTTGTAGCGCTCAGCCGGCCGTGACTTTTGGTGGTACGGCGATTTAAAACGAATACCTAATACATTTGTACTTAATTGTGTATAAAGCTGAACCTTCCGCACTTAGGAAGTGGTGCACAAGTGACCGTGTTCATTAGTAACCGGCAGATAATTTTTATGGAAACCTTATGATATTAGCTAGTATTAAAAAAATTACGATGTCCTATAGGAGGAGTACAGTTATGATATGCGGACAAAAGAAAAAAAGATATGGATGAATGTCGTGTAAGTGTATTTGTATATCAGCGACCGTTTCGGAACTATTGATGTCTTTGGCGGTCCGTTTTAACTTGTAAAATCCCGTTTTCTACACTAAAATAATTATTTATTTAAATTATAATTTTGAATACAACGTACAGAGTATCTGACGGTATTTTCTATACGAATAAGTAAACCATGTAAATTACTGCGACCGTTGCAGTGGGTCAAACACTTGTATGAGATTAACGTGAATTTCATTGGCGAAGTGGTCGTGACGGTGTCTTCTATGTAATAATAAAAATGTAATTAAGATCAAAATTAGGTCTCGATCGTTGATTGAGCATTGTTTGTTTGTAAAAACCGACCGACCGACTCTCGTACCCGAATTGACGTGAGGCCATCGTTAATTAACTACACCGCAAAATTATCACACGGATACGAACAAAGGCTGATGCCGACGAAAATCTATAATTTATTTTCTCTTGATTTCGATCACTTTGGATCGAAGTCAAGAGAAGTGCGTCGTTAGTATCTTTCTTCGGGTAAAAAACATTTTCTCCGAAATTTTCGACCGATGTAGTTCGACTTGAACTTCATTTATTTACATGTCGACGTACAAAAAAAGCGCCGAGACAATAAATGTATCATAATGTGTTTAACGTGCGTCGTACTGTGCTGATCGCCCCAAAGAATTTTAATCGAAACAAACCAATCGCTTAATTTCGTTTTCGTATACGCTACGAAAATCACCGTGTTGATCTCTTGCCGCTCCTGTCCGATGGTAACGGTCGCTGATCCTGCCGCCGGGTAATGTACAAGCACACGTAACGAGACGTCCCGTCATCATCGTAGCAACTCCACGCTGGGCTGAGGATTCAACTCACAGGTCTCACGCCATGATGTCTACGACCCTGGAAAAACTGCAACCGCACCCATCACACATTAAATCACCATCGAATAGTGTAAGCTCTTCGGAATAAATCCAAAATACTGCGCGTCCCGAGTAATTATTGAAGGACAATACAAAATTACACATCAGACGATTTAATTTATTTTTGGCACTGCAACTAACAAATTACGCTCTTTGTAACCATTATTTTTTTAAGTTGGTGATATTTTTTTATTTGCCGCCATCACGGATATTCTGTTGTGCGTATCAATGTAATTAACGGATATTTATTTTTAATGAAATTCAAATCAAACATTATTAGTGTATGGATATAAGCGAATTTCCTTTCATATTCTGCATGGCGCCATCATACTGCAATGTAATTTCTCTTTACAATTGCTTTCTAAGCGTTTAAGTCTGTCTAACCAACTCGACTTTCTAATAAAGTCATCAAATAACTTGATAAATAAATAAGTAAGATATAAATAAAAGGGTTTTTTTTTTTAATTTTTACTTCAAACAAATCAAGAATAATTTAAAAGAAAATATTCGTGATTTACATTTTTGCTATCTATAATTGTACGATTTAGTTTTCTAAAAAAAAAAAATTTTACATTGATAAATCAATCATGAATTAATTATTTTTTACTTAAGTTTCTTTACCAGTAGATTTTGAAATTTTAATTTCTACTTTCGCGAATGAACAACTATAAATAGAGACACTTTTCAAATATCATTGGTATATTTTATAACGTCCTTGACTTTTTCTTTAATAGAAAATATGATAGCATAGAATTTACACTGTCACGCAGATCCTTCTACCAATTTTATAATAAATTATTATATGACAAATTCTTCAATTAACATATAAAAATATACGAATTTTACCACCATATTGTGGTGTGACTCTGATTTTATCCTACGCGTGTACTGGACTTACTAACCTGTTAATGTATGTGCGCAGAAAGTAAGACGTCGTGGGCGGGTGACTTACAGACCGCCTTCTACCCAAATAAAAACAATTCAATTGCAATCATTGTTTCCCTCGTCCTTTGTCTAAATTTATAAAAAAAAATTACGTTAAAAACAGGTTTCCCCGTGATTGCTCGCTTTTATTAACTTATGCAAAACCATCGTTTGGCAATTGTAGTTCATAATAATAATTTAAGAATTGAACTTTGGAACGTTTTTCAATTACAAAGATAATGAGTGAAGTTAAAAGCTTACATTTAATGAGGCCACGAACGCAAAAAGCGCATAATGTCATATTATGTGACATGTTTAATGATGTGATATAACCTTAATAATCTCTATCGAGAATATTCTGGGGAATGTTTTAGAGAATATTCTTTTTAACTTGTTTTTATTGCCATTTTACGTTATTTAAAATGGTTATGAATTGGTCAATTCCAAATTTATAATTTTAGCTACACACAACAAAGTTGGAGTTATAGTTTACTTGAAATAAATGTTAACTACTATTATGTTCTGAGGTTTACAAATGCTTTAGATTTATATTTGAAGTAACTAAGTATATTCTTGACGACCAGATTTAGTCCAATTTACGATGATTATAAAACATTTATTTTACTAGGAATTTTTCTATTGTATCTACACAAATGGATTTTTTTGGGAGAGTGATTATTTTTAGTCTTTGAAGAAAAAATGAAATATTATAAAGTCATAGAAACACAAAAACATTAAGAAGCCATAGAAATACAAAAACTTTAAAAACACAATAGAATCATTCTTTAACTTAAATGTTTCTAGCGAATTTTTGTTATCATTCGACTATCAATGATGTAAACATGATTATTTTCCCATCATAAATTTTCAATAAATACTCATTACTTGAAACAATTTTTAAGTATGATTAAATATTCTTAAGCAAAATATTGAGTACTTTTATTTATTTTTATTATATTGTCCCGTAAAAATTTGCAGAAGGATATTGCCGTCACATATAATTTCACATGTAAATTCGATAAATATTTTCGTTATCTAATCCTTTAACTCCTCTTGGTATAATAAATGTATCCATAGATGAAAACATAAGAATATATGTTTCGCAAATTTGATATTATATATGTTTTGTGTAGATTTTTTAAGAGATCATAATGATTTGTTGAGTAGTAATTATTCGTTTTTATTTATCTATCATTGGTTATTATTGATTGTTTCTAATCATAAAGTATGGCAAATATAATTGTTAGAAAAGGCTATCTTGGTGTCTACACAATATAACATTGTAGTGTTCACGATAATTTAGTCACACGTAAAATTACAAAATTTTCTCTTAGGTGAATACACAATAATTGGCGTAGCACAAAATATAATTAATGCCGAACCTGGAAGTGTGAATGACAATTGACAAAAGTTACTTTATAATGCTAATTCGAGTACAATGTGTTCGTGGATGTGTACAAAATGTTTAGGGCAACCACACTTCTAACTACTGCGATACAGCTTTAAGTGTATAACTATATTCTTATTCAAATTTACTACAAAGCCATAGATAATTATAATCATTACAAAAATAGCGAAGAAAAATCGCTATGTTTTGCATTAACAAGTAAAGGTGCTCGCAATTATCACTTGGATTTTTTTGTGTGTTCTCACACTGGATCGCAATAAAGTTTGCGAAGGTGTGAACATTGTAACGCGTCTCAGACTCCACTGACACACGGATTTATTCGCAAACAAACTTCAAACTTAATCTAAATTAACAACTCGACGGCTGTACAGGGTAAATTTTTTTACTCGCGTCTCGACAGTTGCCCGGAACAATGTAAGTATTTGTTCGTTTTTCAGTTGAAACACCACAGTCTATTCTCACACGGTTGGCCTCGTGTGTGTTCCGATCTACACCCATACCGACGACTACCGACACTATCGCCGTTACCCGATCTACGTTTTTTGTATAATATTATCTATACTTATTATTACAATTCAATATTATATCACGCGTTTGATGGTTTTACATGGCGTCAGTCATGACCCGGAGAACGACGCTTTACATAATAATAATAATAATGTGTTGCTATTACGGTACACGCTCACGTGGAGGTTTTTTACCATATTGTTGTCGTCGGGCCGATATCACGTGATAAAAACGACAGATATAATAATATGGAAACACAATATGTGTTAGATTTTCATCTCGATTTTTCCACAGTCTCCGTGAAATGTGCGCACACTGTGGAAAAATCGAAATAAGGCTGAGGTTCCAAGGACGACGACCGGCGTAGTAAACGCACCAAGTATCATATTGTTGTGGACATGTGTGTCCGCGTATGGGCTTACACAAAAAGAGATACTGTAGAGCCGTACGCGTAAGTGTGTACACCCAGCCCGTAACTAATGTCACTGTGAAAATTCGTCTGGCGCCATTGAGGCCTACACGTAACACGCACACTGGTACGGCGGCCCTCTCGGACCACGGGAAAAACGTACACGACGTATAATAGCGTTGCACATAATACTCGGCGTCGAGTTATTAACTTTGGTAAATTACATTCCCCCACTCTTTTCATCGCTCTGGTACAATGTGTGTGTGTGTGTGCGTTCGTGATCGCTGTATAGTATCGTACATTGTACACTCTATTTGGAGTACAGTGGTGACCGCCGCTGCGATTGCCATTACATCACATTACCATTGTACCAGCGTAAAAAAATTATAATTAACATCCGACCAGACGAGCGGAGAACAATTAATTTACTCGCGAACGCTTTGACGGTCGTCGCCTCCGGTTGAGCAATACCTTCAGCCATCGTACCTTGATTTCGTATTGGATTTTGCAAAAATCAAAATAGGGTTACACATAGATAATAATCGTAATAGTGTGAACCCCATTGAACGAGGATTAGTACATACCGTAGCGATTTGTCCTAACATTGGATAGTAAAACAAAATTTTATCATGTAGAACATTTTTGAAAAAGAAAAAAACAATTTTTAATGAAAATTCGAAAAAAAGGAAATGCATATAATATTTAGCATAATGTTCTAGGGTAAAAGGATAAACATTTTTGCTCGTGCTCATTTCATAGTTGTTTTTAATCGCCATAAGTGAACTATAGTGGTTATTCTTCATTTATTACAGGGTGGTTAATTATCGAATAAAAAATTTAATCGATAACGACCCAACACCGTAGTGACTGAACGATTCGAGAATATATTTGACCGCTGGTGGTGCGTTGAAAAACTGAATTTTTAGTTCATAAAAAAAGTAATTTTTATTAATGACATTTCAGGGGACAAACACGGTATGGTGTTATATATTTATGATATAAAATATACGCTAAGGGGGTGTCGAGACGTCGCCATTAATCTCTGACCGGCGAAGCCGATTATTTAAGAAATAAAAAAATTCTCGGTACGCTCAACCAGCAGCTGAATGAAATCTTTCTCTTGTATTTATATATACATACACCCGAAAAAACCACATTCCTCGGGGTTGGGATATAATATTCTGCGTGAAGGCGCATCGCTGTCTACTACACCACCGGGTCTGCATGAGACAAATCGCAGTTTGCTCGCCAACGTATATATGTGTATTATGTTTTTGATCGATAACGCGTATGTATATACAAGTATTTACTAGAGGATTTCGTCGAAAAACTGCAGGAATGAAAAGGGTCACACACATACAGACGTCGAGTCCAGGTGCAACGTCCCCCGCTGTATCACAAGAAACGGCACCGCCGCCATATATCCTTGCCAAAAAACCTATGTACCTGAGTATAGGCTGGCCGATGCGCGTTCCGAGGGTAGTTAATACATAAATGCACGTGCACAGGTAGGGGTTGTCCGGTATCTCTACCGCCGACACAAAATACCTTCATTAGATATCCTTCATCGTCGTAGGTGGATGTGCAAGGCGAGGGGTAGGTAACCGCTGCGTGGCTGCTGCTGCAGCTGGCAACGTGTGATACTTTTTTCTCACCGCTGCCTCTAACTCCTCCACCGCCACCCCCATCTACACTTAGCATTATATATATATATATATATATATCATGTGTATTATAGCATATAGATATATACTTGTGTAGTTTTCTCTCTGTTAGAGGTCTACGTCCATTGTTCGAAGAGATGCCGTCGTGAGGGTTGACATTTCATTGAGAAAAAACTTCGCCGCCCCGATTCCAATATAGTCCCCCTACGCAGCCACGATCTCTTGTGACAGCAACCGATTAGAGTATACACACACAAATGCATACGCGCGTGTGTGTATGAGAATAAGAATTATGAATCTTTACCGCGGGGTAAGCTACGCGTAAAGGAAGATAAAGTGTTATACTAAAAAAAAAAAAAAAACAAAATACAGGGGAAATATGTCGGAACGGCGGAAAAAAAGAGCCGCACACAACCGGTTTTTTAGGGATGCTCCGTACGTAAAATATAGATGAACGTATAGTTTACATATACTTTATTTTATGAGCCGGGGGGCATCAATCACTGGGGTAGCACTCGTGTTTACTAGGTCGTCGCCAATGGGATGGATATGTTTGTCCGAACACGAATTCACAGCGTGCTGTCGCTGTTTAGTTTACCTATGGGAAATATTATTACGGTTGTTCGTTTTTTCTTCTAATTGTGTGGGTGATATTTGAAAAAAATCCCCCTTTTGGTTTACTATTGCTAAGGTATTGTTCTTGCTTGCCAGTCGTTTGTAATCTAGTCGGACGTTACCGGAAGATTGTACCGACCCTTTAAAATTATTGTTCTTCGAGTTATGCCATTATTTGTTAAACATTTAAGCGATAACATCAACATCGATTTTTAGTAAAGATAAATCATTACTCTAATGTCATATCTGAGGGTACTTCAACAAAAAAATTCACCGAGATATAATAGTAAAATTATTGAACAAAAATAAATGTTTTTCAAACTCAATAGAAAACATTAAGATAATGAATGAGACGTGTACAATAAGTGTCATGAGCAATAGTGAAAATACGGTAATTGTTACAAAATTCAACTCTTCAATGAGCTCTCTTAGGTCTGAACGTGTAATATATATGAAAATAAACCAAACTTTCCAAGAAACTTTTATACAAAGCTTTATAAAATCTACACATTGCTATTATGTCCTATTTATGTTGATTCGGATCAAAATATTAACAGCAAATCAATTTTAAAAACTGTATAATGACTCATTTCTTATTGTAAATGTAAGACAACTCTAAAAACAATTTATATATAAAAACACTACACATAAAATTTTAGGATAGCAAAACTACAGTATAAGTTTTATCATAAGATTTAATTAAATAAAATAGTTACAAACATAATATTGTAAAAATTACTTTTAACAAAAATGTTATGCAATAAAATATTTATTGCTTTATTTAATTAAATGCATGAAAAACAAGTATTGAAATAAATTAAATTTTAACTTAAAAAACTTACTTATCGATCGATTATATTAATATAACTAAAATATCAATTATACATTTTTTAAAATAAAAATGAACAAAACGTTTTACATCATTTTCCTTAGTTATGGATACAGACGAATCCTCGTGAGAAGGTTGTTTGAAAAAATTGCTCCTCCCCTCAGTGTTTTGGATAAAAAATAATATAAAATATACATACTTCATGTACAAATGAACCATGGCTTAACTAAACTTTTTTAAATAAAATAAATGTTTAACTTATCTATAATTTGCTATTAAGCCGTATGTTCATCATTATGCTTAAAGGTTTTTAATTAAAAATTGTATAGATAGTCTTAATCAAATTAGTTAAAAAGTATTTGAGTTAAAAAATGTATTTTCTTTTTTAGCGATGTACTTATATAAATACCATATGCAAGAAGTCACATGTAAAAACAACCGTAAAACTTGGTTTTTCAATCAATTTTTACAAGATTGAAGTCAAACTGTTACATTTTTTTTCATAGTCTAATTTTTTAACTATTTATCTAATGATACTTATCATAAACTGAATTATATACGTTATTATGGAATCGTGTAAATGTACTACATTTTTTGGTCCCGTTAAAAAAAACAATTAACAAGATTTAAAATAAACCGTAGTGGAAAATTTACCATTTCTAATAGTTGAGTTTATACGTCCAAGCAATATTTTTATCAAAATGATTTATGATTTATGATTTATGTATATACTCTAGAGCATAAATAATTATAATTTTTTTTGTAAATACGTTATTTTTGTAAACTCATTAAATAAAACATTTTTTTAAAAAACTAAACAACAGGTACATATTTTTTGCATTTATTTTTTATGATTACTTATGATACTTAACTTAAAGATTCATTGTGTAATTTATTTTTTAGGAATTTAAAATTGACTTTGATCAATTGAAGATCTATCACCAAGATAAGTGTATATAACAAAAAAAAAATTTCACAAAATATTTTTAAAAAAATTATCATATATACCAATTTTACTGATAGGCCTTCAATTTTAATCTCATAATTGACGATTTATAAGTTTTAAAACATTTTTCAGCAATTAAATTGTACATCATTACCAAGTATTAAAAAAATAAATAAATAAGAAATACTCATTTAAATATCATAATACCAAATGATGATTGCTCTACTGTGACATACTTATGAATAAACCAGCATTATAAATGTCTGTTAAAACTAAAATGCCTTAATATAACTTTTAATTCAACTGGTATTTTAAATTAATGGATCTTTCGGGTACACATTGTCATATAAATATTTTCATCTAAGTTAGCTGACAACATAGTTTACCTTTGATAATTCAATTATACATTTGTAAATAAACATTATCCAAAACACTAATAATAGTATTAATTCCACATAATCTGAGTAAATCGGATTATAATAAGTATTCAATCGAGCGTATCTTTTTTATGAATAAGGTAAACATGAACTCGTATAGTAATGTGGGCTATTGAGAATTTACTCAAAGAAAAAACCTGTTTTCATTAATATTTATCTTTATAACACTTGCATTGCATATCACTTACTAGTATTGCCTTATTATAAATATTTTTATCATAAAATACATATAAATATATCTTTTTTTTAATAATTTTCAAAGTTTAAATTACAAAACAAGTAAATAGTATAAGTAAAATCCAACAGCCATTACCAGCTGTCTTACAAAAACTCATTATAAATAAAAAACCTTAACTTAACTTATTAACACAAAGTTCCAAAGAAAAAATTTGGTGTTTCAAAACAATTTATAAGCAATATATTTTTCATCACACTTTTCTACCTTATTTTGATATCTCTTTGAAATCTAAGTGATTAACGAAACTTGTGTATAAACATTTTTTTCTGATGAAAAATTTGAGAATGTTTTATTTACAAGATTTTTTATAAAAAAAACTTGTAGCTAAAGGTTTTATATTAGATTTATATGTGAAATATATATAAGGTTGACGCTTTCATTTTTAGCTTCGATGCGAAGCAGAGAAGGTATTAATTTTACTATAATGTGTTTTTTTTTTTTTTATGTCTGTTGCCACTTTTTCTCAGCTCTCACTGGACCGATTTCTTTCAAAAATACGTCAAAAGATCACAAATCGTATCTAGTTGAAGACATTACCCTTAAAAATTGAAAAAAATTCCCACGTTCCCCGCAAATGGGGGAAATATCCAAAAAAATTACAAATTTAAAAATCGCCAATTTTCAAAATTTGTTCACTTTTTTTTCTTTAAACTTCCATAACTTTTTCAACTTAATTTTTGAAAATGTTTNCCCAAAAAAATTACAAATTTAAAAATCGCCAATTTTCAAAATTTGTTCACTTTTTTTTCTTTAAACTTCCATAACTTTTTCAAAAATCAACAAATCAACATAATTTTTTTTTATACTAAAACGTTAGATATCTATCTTTCATTTGATATCATTTTTTTGAAAATCTATCACTTAACCTGCTCATTGGGGGGGATTTAAAATAGCAACTTTTTTACAAAAATTAATTTTTTCAACTTAATTTTTGAAAATGTTCCGGAAATACTGCGTCCTTTAAACATATATCAAATTAAAGCTTATTTTATGTACTATAAAATGAAAAAAAAAAATTTGTCCCGACACTTTTTTTTCTACATTTAAACGGCTGCCGTAGTTAAAAAAACACTATTTTTGTGTTAAAATTTTCGATTTTCGATTTTAAATTTTCAACTTAAAAATGCTATAACTTTTTGAAAAATGTATATATCAGCACAATTTTTTTTTTATAAATACATTATAAGTACATCTTTGATTTGAAATACTTTTTATTAAAATTGGACAATTTCCCCTTATATAGGGGGCGTTCAAAACTTAAAATATTGTAAAAAACATAGATCTTTTTCAACTGAACTTTTGAAAATGTTCCGGAAATACTGCGTCCTTTAAACATATATCAAATTAAAGCTTATTTTATGTACTATAAAATGAAAAAAAAAAATTTGTCCCGACACTTTATCTTCTACATGTAAACGGTTGCCGTAGTTAAAAAAACACTATTTTTGTGTTAAAATTTTCGATTTTCGATTTTTAATTTTCAACTTAAAAATGCTATAACTTTTCGAAAAATGTATGTATCAGCACAATTTTTTTTTTTCTAAATACATTATAAGTACATCTTTCATTTGACATACTTTTTATTAAAATTGGACAATTTCCCCTTATATAGGGGGCGTTCAAAACTTAAAATATTGTAAAAAACATAGATCTTTTTCAACTGAACTTTTGAAAATGTTCCGGAAATACTGCGTCCTTTAAACATATATCAAATCAAAGGTTATGTTATATACTATCAAATGAAAAAAAAAAATTTGTCCCGACATCTTATCTTCTATGTGCAAATGGCTGTCGAAAAATTAAAAAAAAATGTAATGTTTGCGATAAAAATCACCTTTTATCGGGATGTTTTTTGTACTTAAAACTGCCATAACTTTTTCAAAAATGAACAAATAAAAATAATATTTTTTTGTATTGAAACCTTAGATATTTCCCTTTCATTTGATATAATTTTTTTTGAAAATCTAACACTTATTCTGCTCACTGGGGGTATTTAAAATAGTAACTTTTTTACAAAAAATAACTTTTTCAAATTAATTTTTGAAAATGTTCCGGAAATACTGCGTCCTTTAAACATATATCAAATTAAAGCTTATTTTATGTACTATAAAATAAAATAAAAAATTTGTCCCGACGACCTATCTTCTATGCGCAAATGGCTACTGTATTCAAAAATATGCTATTTTAACAAATTTTTTTTTTTTTAATTAAACACTATCTACAGATTTGCATCGAAGCGTTTTTTATGATAGTGATTTTAATCACTGTCAGATATCATCTATACTGGACTCAACTATGCCACGACCCCACTGTGCCGCCACCCCATTTAACTCCAATTTTTTTTTTAAACAATTTTTGTACTTATAAATTATGTTAAAAAATTTTTTTTTATTTTTTTTTTTTAATATAAAACATTTTTCAAATTAATGTTTTTCTTAAAAAATTGTGGAATAACAGGTCATTGTTCCAAAATGAATACAGCTCATACTTGTGTATATTTATAATCATATAGTCCACTCATACTATATACTCATTCAACGTTTTAAAATGCTTGTAACTCAATAAATATTTGTCCTAAAAATTCAGAAAAATATTAGCTGCATCAAAAGTTATAGGAGATGTCATTTAGTTTTTCCCTCATTGTATATCGTGATATTTTTAAATAAAATGTATCAATAAATTAAAGATTCATTGAAATTAAAATGTTGTATTATGTTTATGTAAATTATTCTGACTTTGTACTGTTAACTAAAATTGTGAGCTAATGAAATGTTATTGTTAATAGTTAAATGTGTCTTATTACTTATTATTCCAGTTTGCCAATAATGGATTTTTTTCGTTACACAATCATAATAAATAATAGAACAACGTTAAAAATTCTGCGCGTGTAAATAAATCCAGTCTACAGGTAATTTATGATAATGTTTATTGTCAAGAATCTTTTATTTACTTTACCTATTTTCTGAACTAGAGTGTCAGTAATTGCTACACAATAAAAACGTATTGATGGTTTTTTTTTTAGTGTTTTTTATTATTCTAAAAAAATTGAGTGATATCTGGTGTTAAAATTGAAATATATTTAAGATTTTTCAAAAATAATAATTATTTCAAGTAATTGAAAAAAAAAACAAAATAAATCCAGCGGTTTCATTTGTGCACTAGAGTGTTTCTTGATAAACAAACATCAATAGAAAGTTTAAAACATTAACCAATATAATATTCAAAAGCCTTATACTCTTTATATTTTAAAAGTTTCATAAGTATTGTCGACCTGTAAGCACTTGTAACTATCATTTTTACCACGACATTTTTATGGATAACCGTCACCATGGTATTACATTGCTCGTTTTTTATTTAACCACTCGTAACTTTTTTATTGCATTTTTTTGGTAGTTGTTTTTTTTTATTATTATTATTACTATTACTTCTGTTTTCCCCTTACCAGTGGTCTCCCAAAGAATGTGCTTATGCTGTACAGTTTCATAAATTCCGTAATACTGTGATTTCATATAGGGAGCAAAATTGCAAAAAAAATATCACCACTTTTTTATTCGACAACTGAAAAATTCTTCATGAGAATACGCCAAGAAGCATCTTTAAATACTAAATATATAATATTTGTTCGTTTGGTTATCTGAAATTGTTTAATTTGATTAAGTATATCATATTATTAAATCGAACAAATAAAAATATTTATTTATCAAATTCGTAATTATGATATGATAACATTAAATCACTCTGTGTTTTCATAAAACGGAGTGTTTTTTTTTTATTAACTAAAATATATTTATAGATTTTTCCAATTTACTAACGCTTGAATATTTCAACATAGGAACTAATAAAATAATATTCTAATGGTTTTGAATATTATTGACTAGCGTATTTAGGTTTCTCTTGGGAAGTGTAGAACGTTGTATATAATCATATTGCCTTTTAACTTTATTTGTACCGAATTTTAATTATAATTTTGTAAAACTAAGTTGAAATTGAATTTTGTTAACGCACAAATGCTTTCGGAATGCTATTAGTTAATGCAGTATCTAATCACTCTGTTTTGTACACCGTTTTTAGCACACAGACTCGAACAGACCGACTATGCTCCTACTTAATCCGTAAAGCTCGAGTGTATAAGTAAATAAACGAAAGTACAAACATCATGTATATATAAATATATACATGTTTATTTTCAGTGAACTCTATTGTCGTCATCGAACATAAAAGTCAAATAACACAACCTGACGTTATATTTTGTTTGCTCTAAGTATAGGGTTACATTGCACCAAAAAAGAAACACACGGTATAGAATCTGTAGAGAGAAGACGCTTTAATTTTTAATTGCACGCTAGTAATTTTATGTCCATATACTTTTCTCTTAGTTCGCTATTAATACTATATACTAGTTACTTATATTTTGATGTAATGTTTTATTAAGGTAGAAAGTAACCCTATTTTAAGCCAACGATGAGATTAGTGTGTTTTTCGAGTTTGGCATACGATGAGACGGTTGTTTGTTTGTAGAACATTGTATTTTTTTTACTCCTCTCTACTCTCAGTTGCATAACTCGCCAGTACACAGTCTACGAGAGCAACGTTAAATTTCTAACGAATCTCCAATAAACTTTTCGTATTAAATGTTGGGGCTGAAGGACTATACCGGTGGAATCTGACTCGAACGGCAAAAGTCCATGTTTGATGTACGTCCGATTCCCATGTAACCGAATCAGTAATACAAACGTAAATAAAGTTAGTTGAATGACAAATCTTTAATATTTTTTATTTATTTATGTTTTCTATACATACTTGGCTTTTGTTATTATAATTTGTTGGCACCAATAAGCAGAAAAATTGACATATCAACCCTCCTCCCTTTTGTCGAGGACAAGAGACTTTGGCCATGGGCGCGTCCCCGGAAACGACGAACAAAAAGAGTTTTTCATACACTCATTTAGACACCATGACGTGAGTTCTTTGTATTACAATAAATGAGTTTCAATCGACCTATATTATTTGAACATTTGTGGGAGGTTCAGTTTTAAAATAATAATTTCCAACAATATTAATAAACTAGGGAGCCGCTGAAGGAAAGACAAAACTTTTTTATTTATGCCAAGATTGTTTTTTGCTTTCATTTGTTCGCATCGTGATTACCCCTCTACTAATAAATAAATTAAAAAACTAAAAATTAATCAACCCTTGGCTATTCAAACAACCTGTTATGTTTATGTGATTTTCCATACAACTAAAGATTTTGGTCGATTTTATTTTTTTACATTTTAAAGCAATGTCGTTCTTCTATGATAATGTGTTATTTCATTTTACAATTTTTATTCTTATCAAATTCTTTAATACATAAATTATTTAAATCTGTCGCAACTTTAAACTAGCTAAAGTTGTATCTTTTAAAAAAGTGCAATAAAGTTATTTTTTTTTGTCACATAATAAAGAAAAAATAACAAAACAAATTAATAAAAATAATAACTATGAGAGAATAGATTTCATTGTTGTCAAAATGTAGAAATTCATTAAAAAGCAATTTCACAATTTAAAACTATTAAACTATTTGAGAAAATGTTTGATATGGCATAACATTATTTTTTGACAATAAATCTATATTTATATCGAATTGAGAAATTTGTTTTTTATAGTTTTGCAAATTAATTTCTATTGCATCTACAGAGATTTGGTGTTCAAGTTTGCATATAAAATACTATTTTTAATTGATGAACTCTAGAACGAAAAAAATAATAATTTTCTTTGATTAAAGTACTAATTTTTGTAATAATTATCATAACAATAAAATTAATTAAAATTATACCAAACATTAAAATTAAATATATTAGTTTGCGCATACATGATTAACTTTATAAATTCTATTGAAAATGAAATTAAAATATACCACAATAGAAAAATTTGAAATTATTAAATTCCAGTAATTTATTTTCTTCTTCATTAAGTAAACAATTCTAATGAGATGTTTTATATACAATGCTAAAATTATGGCAAAATAACATCCTGCTTAATAGTTTCCTCTATTTCAAGATAGATGTTATAATAAATAACATCATATTCTATAGTATGATCTTCTTTTATGGATTCTATAAATGGAATCCAATAACAGTTCTAATCATTTTTCAAAAATACTACTCGTTAAAATAATTAAAAATACTCTTTTTTCATTATTATTTTGTATGATACTTTAATTTTTATAATTCTTATGTAAATGAACATTTATATGTGCAAATCGTATTTTACTGCATAGTGAATATGTCAAAAAAATTGTGGTAAAAAAATGATTCTCCTCGATACGTAACCCAGTAATATAAGATCAGATAACCTCTTGCAGATATGCCAACAGAAGATGGCAAATGATTACGTTAAAACCATTCTTCTGTTCAAACAGAAATAATACAAGGGAGTAGTACTTTACTAATAATGGTTAATGATGAATGGTACTATCATTCAAAACAGAGTTCTGTACTCAATTAGGATAATTATTTTCACGTGTAATCACGAACTAATCTTACTTAAAATAATATTTTTAATTACTCAGAAGAAATCTCGTCTTATGAATTTTTATTGCGGCATATTGTTCTGAATAAAGTCAAATGCCGTATGCAGTATTGATTGATATCTGACAGCGATTAAAATAACTGTCGCAAAAACGCTTTGGTCGTAATGGAATCATTTTAGAATGAAAATTAATTTTAAGAAGTATATTTAAAAAATGGATCGATATGGTTGTTTTCCGTAATTTAGAATATGATCGTATTGATTTAAACTAATATAGTTTAAATCAGTATCAATGAAATATTTTTATATTTAAATTAAGCATAATATATTTCTATTAATAATGTATAAAAAATATTCAAAAAATAAAATTGGACTTGTGTAATGATTAAACAAAAAAGTTATGGATACAACTTTAAAATGAAATAAAGTTAATAAAATGGAAAATTTAATCACATTGGGCATTGCAAATTTATGTTTCAAGGTATTTTTGGTAAATCCAACATCAAGTTGGTCACTCATTAATTGATATTAATGTTTTCTCGAGTAATAGCATTAAAGGGGACTTAAAGTTCTACATGTTTGCTTTAATTGTCGAGCAAGTGGATATTAAAACACCCCTAATTGATTGAGGGTGTACTGAATACGACTTACAATTGTCACATTATCATTTGTGAATAGACTGTCTATAGAAACATTACACAATATAGGTATTATTCGTATTGTTTGTACGGATGATACACCTTGCCCAACCCCATTCAGAGCGCTGATTTCAACAGTTATATTAAAAATAAGTTACTAGATTGTCTACGGTTACGTTAAACGTCACTGGTTTCATTAACACACAGCTTTGTGCATCATGATTCATGTGTTGAGGATCAACCGCCGATGATGACCACATATCTGCCGGACGGACTTAAACTACTTGTATATTTAAGGGGACGTTTATGGAAAAACGTAAGCAAGTGTTGAGGACAAAGGGAAGGAAAAGATAGCGAGGGGATTGTGCATGTGTCGGCCTTTCGCATGCATAAGCAATTTGATTTCGGTCAGCGGCGGCAAAAATAAAAACGCTCATAGGAAACGCACTTATGTGCATCATATATGTATATATTGTACATTATATATGTATGTGTGTGTGTGTTATATTGAACGAGCTAAGCGAACCGTTAAATGGACAGGCGGACCATCATCAATCAGATTGGCAGTTTCTCGGGAAAACGGGGCATTTTTACGGGCCAAAAAAAAAAAAAAATGTATGTATGTATTCAATATAAGGTCGTGGTGTTGCTGGTTTTGGGGCCGCGATGCCGCATATCCTTGGAATTATTATCATCACGGTCGTCGTCGGTGGTAGTGGCGATGGTTGGCAGGTGCGCATGTATACCTTTACCGGATCTAACCACCCGCTGGCAGCAGCCGTACCGCTGAGACGAATATTACACCCGAGTATTACTTTTTTTTTCACCTCCTCTGCACAACAACAATAACACCGCGATTTTGCCCGGGAAATTATATTATTATTATTATTATTTATATTATATTATTACCGGCGCGTGAAAAATCGCAATCAGTTACCGACAACGCGTTTGCTTCGCATTGTTTCACTCGATGTACCCACACAGGAAAACCCGTACGGCGCTGCATCCGACAGCTCTTGGCCGCGCTCATTTCAAGTTCTAAGCAACAAAAAATAATAAAAATCTAATAATATTATCAGAGAGAGAGAGAGAGAGAGAGAGGAACTTCTTCGTACCGCAAGCAATTTTTCATACAGATAATCAACACTTTTACGTCGCCAAATAAAATAATTGCAACGCAATATTCAGTCGTTTTTCGTTAAAACAACAATGCCGTACTATCCTATTGTATTTCACTGGCGTCTCACTGTACTGTCCGTGTCATCAGACACAGTGGCGCGTCGACTACTACACATTCTCTACACACGTAGGTAGTGTTTTTTAAACTTACGGCCTGGCAGAATTCGAAGCTCGCGTGATTTCAATCTATTTAATTAGGAATATTGACAAAAGTGCACCTGTCATTGGCACAGTAATCAGTTTTTTGAGTTGTTTTTCATAGATCATAATAATCTATAGTAGTTTCAAAACGTTTTTGGTTGTCGAATTAAATGTCAAACTAAAATATCGTTAAAAACTAGAGAACTGCCAATGGTTGGTGCCATTACCCCGAACCGATTTTTTAAAAAAACCCTTTTAAAATTAGTAAATATGTCAATAATGTAATGTATCAATGTTACTTCTCTATACTAGTGATAGTAAACAACTGATTCGGATTTCGTTTTGAAAATCGAAATGTGTACCTCAATATTTTTATGAATATAAAATCGTTATTATTGAGCTAAATAAAAATGTCTACGAATTACTGTTGGTTTTCTCGTTAAATTATTTCATTATTATTTTTAACTTATTCCTGTTCATACAATAAAATGTCGATCAATAATTGTTTTCAGTTTATAATGTACTATGTGACTATTTTTATAATCCTAGTGACTTGTTAATTGGATTTGTTACCTTATTCGATGAATTTCTTATGATGTACTTAAATGTAAATTTATTTTAGCATTTTATTTGATATGTTTACTTTTTTCTGTTTGTATAAATAGCTAAGTAAAATTAAGTAAGTTACTTGAACGTTTAGATGACAATGTATATCCCTATCTGTTTCCTCTCATGTACCTAAGTTCAAGTCATAATCTTCATGCACCAACATACAATTAACCTTTTAAACAAGAAAATGGAAATTTACATTATACTTTCTTCGATGTTATCTAGGAATAATGTATAAGCTTTAAGTTTAAAGGCGTATAAATAAATTGTATACAGTCTGTGACCAAGTAATGTTTGCAGATTTCTTAACAGTATTGATTATACTTGATAAAGTACTGTTATTCTGAACAAAAATATATGGTAGGGTTAGGGATCGGTTAGGAAGTATACATTAAGTATTTATAAAATCAAAACGTGTCATCGGTCAACAAAAAGATCAACGACCAACTGAGATGTAAGAAAATGTAATTTTCATTTATTTTTTTTGCTCAAGAAAAAGGTAACTGGAAAAAGTACATTTTTAAATATACAGAAATTGCTCAATATTCTATATTGTATTTTTAAGTACGTATAACGTAACGATTATTATCGGTTTGTAAATATCGCATTACTAATATATAAAACAAAACAAAATGTTTAGCGATTTGACATTTGGAAATTAATGAAAAATCTTATACCACTCTGATAAATCGTATTTCCATATCAATGAATGAAATTATTTTTTATTCGCATAAAACACTAGATCTGTTTTAACATTTAACTTGACTGTAATTCTAGTAATAAATCTAGTAATTAAAATTATCAAACTGTTCATATTAAATTATATTTTTAATATTTGTTTAATAAAATTTTAATATTTTACCATCACCACAAAAGATGTGTTAAACTTATGTTAAAAAAACAAGAGTAAACCAACATTATAACAATCATAACTACATCATCACCACTATAATTATTTTTATTTATATTTACATGAATGTATGAGTTGACTTTGATCACGACACAACATGATAAAAACAATGGCTAAACATGTCTTTCATGTCTGAATTATTAAAATCAATAAATTTATTAATATAAATGAACGTATATTGAGAAAATAATTATGGGAAAAAAATAGCTCCCCTCAGTACATAATTTTGTACGGGAAATTCGAATCAGATTTTTTTCCATAAAAATAGGCAAGTGATTATATAAATATCGCTCTTATGCTTAAACAGAAATTATTCAACTAAGTAGTACACCGTTGATACTGATTAATGATGAATGGTACCAGCACACAAAACTGAGCTTTGAACTTATTTGGAATAATTACTAACCCGTACTGCCAAGACAAACATATGTTTATCCATTCTAAAATTAATATTTTAATTATTGGGTAAATTCTAAGAAATAAATTGACGTATGTCTACACTAATCATACGCACAAACATTCGCAGATAAACATATGCATATTCCAGTTTCAATAGAAGGGATTACGTTGTACTTACATTTAACATGAGCTTTGTTTTAACTCTAAACTAAAAGGGATTCTGTTCAAGTAATTCAAACGATCAAACTATTCAGTTGGACTTATTTTCAACATGTATTTATTATTATTATTATTATAAGTATTAAACTTTTTAACAGTGTAGTACCAAAATCAAAATTATAACATTTACCACTAATTACTGTTACTAAATCATCAATACCATAATTATCGTTCTCATTCATTTATTTCATTTTAAACAAAATTTACGATAAGATATATTATATGATTATTTAACTGGAATTTTTTTCCAAAAATTGTATATTTTGTAAAGATAATTAGTATTAAAAAAAAAGTCAACATAGATATAAAATTTTTAAGTCCAAAACTTTACTAAAAATAATTTAATTTTTATGTATTGGTATTTTGTAAGTAATTTTATTCAATATAAATATTGAATAAAAACTAAATTGGCTATGAAGCATATTAAAAACTAGAGAAATAGTTGCAAAATTAACAAAGCACCATATACACCAGTAATTATATTACCCCGCTGTTATTATTATATAATAAATCACATTTTGTATATTGTGATTCATTAAGAATACTATGCCCCATTTTTTCATAAAAATACAGAATAAAATTTGATTTTTTTTAATGTATCATAGTTTGTTGTAAGAACAAATTATTTCTAAAGGTAACTTTTGAAAGTAGGCTGAGACGTATAATTATACGTTAACAGAAAAAATTATAGTATTTTGATAAAAAATAGAGCATCGCTAACATTACTTTTTATCTATTATAAATATTTAAATGCTAATGTTTTAAAAATTAAAATGAAAAAATTGTACATGGGTCAGTCAACATTTTTAATGTAATACTAAAAAATGATAGTAAGATCCCATTGAATTTTATTATGTTACCCCTAAAATCTAACCCGAGAAATAAATTTTTCTGTATTTATAAAACTTGATATTTACTATGTTTCATAAAAGTAAGTCAAATTTTTATAAATAACCAAATTATCGAAAAATGGTGAGGGAGTAGTATTCTTAATAAACCACACTGTATTTTAAAATATTTTTCAAATAAATTGTATTTATATAATAGATAATTAGAATTTTGAAACTTCATTACAATAGATACCAACTATACTTACTGGTTTAAACTTAGATAATGTCGTTTAAACTTTTATTGATGTAATTCCAATGTTATTGTTAACTGTTTTCATAAAATTGATCCGCCTACCTATAGTAACTTCACAACAAGTTGATAAAATAAAATATATTCAATAAAATTCGTTAACGTATCTTGTACGTATATGGCATAGGAATATATACAAAATCGGTTGTTGCACAAAAAGTTGGATAATGTATTTTTGCTTATCAGTTTAAAGAATGGACAGGAATACTAGTTGAAATTATATATATGTGAGTATATTATTAAAACATTCACAGCACTCCAGTAGTTTGTAGTTTTATGTAAATAAATAACTTTAATGCGTTATGTAAAAATGTATGAAATATAATAAAATAACTTTTGGAAAATATCATTTAATTCTAAGTACTGCTAAACATCTGTTTAATAATATATCTAGATAAGAAAAATCCATCTTTAATGACGTTCAGATAACTTTTTATATATCCATCTAGCTAAGATAAAATATAATATTTTTTTAGATCTGGTGAAAAACTATAGATAATTATTTAGATTTCGCCAACATAGCTAATTTTACGAAATCGAAACTTATAAGTTATAAATATCATTTTTGTCAAATTAAAAGATAATAATATTAAATAAAAAATTGAAAATAATTACAAAATGTTCAAAAATACTGTTAATTATTTTATATTTACACTATTTTTTAATCTATACTTTTGACTTCCACATATTTTATTTTATTACATTTATAATCATTATTTTATTATATATTTATGTTACAATTGATTTACAAATTTTATCTTCAATTTTTCATTCTTTTAACCTTTATATTTTTTGTAGAAGAGTTTCATGGACGATGTTACACACATGATGTGCGGTAAATGTACTTCCAACATTACTGTCATTTACTTTTTCGGACCTTATACGAGTCTCCGCGGGTGATGGGATTCATCGGCTTCGCGTTTTTCATGACATAGTATGTATTGAAGACCACACAGATCACAAGAGAAAAATGATACAACTGTAATGGACGCTGCAAACATACATAGTAGTCTATTATTTTATACATATATTTCTTAATGATAATTTTAAGATGTTTCTTTCGGATTTTATCTTAAATAATCCATTTAAAACTTCTACTAGACTTTTATAAAAAAAATCGTGCATTTTAGTCTATAATAATTTGTATAGTTTGTTCGATAAAAATCCGAAAATAATTGAACGTTTATTTTTAGTACAGGAAAAGTTGAATAATTCCACAAAATATGATAATCATATTGGTTTAAACATCATTAACATTTTGTGTAGTTAAATCCTCTTTAATTGCCTTGTAAAAAGAACATTGGTTATATCGATCTAACATTTTTATAGAGTAGTATTGTTTTATTTTGAAAAACAATCTTGTTTTTTTCAAGCGCATAAACTAGTATCCCTCATGTGAACGGAAAACATGGTAGATTTGTGAACCACCTCAAAATCAAACAAACAATACGAGTTCATTAGAACTAATCGCGTTACGGAGTGTATACATATAAATATTAAAATTTACATAATATGTTCTCATCAAGGATAGGTTTGATGGCGATGACTGGGTCGAGAGAAATCCTATGTATTTATTTGTACACAGGTGAAAAAATTAAAACACAGGTAATAGCCGTTTATAAACTGTCCTACCTGAATGCCAGTTTAGCGTGAGAGAATCCCATTGCACCCACAAGAATCGGTGTTAACTATGTGCAAACGCCCAACAAACGATTTTTTTTTACAACAAACCGTAAATATACCCAAAATCATTCATAAAGTACTGACAATTGGTCAACTGAAAAGCAATAATAACACTCATTTAAAATGACTATTATGCGATACCCCACGCAAATAAATAAATCGCATGTGTGTAATCAGCGAATTTCGCTTCAACAATTTTTTCATACGTACATGCTTAATTGCCAATACACATTGTTGTAATAATAAAAAAATTTTTATAAAAAAGTACCATATGTTTTAAAGTGTTACAAAAGTATACAGCGCACTTAACGCTGTAGCTCGAACTGCCTTCCAAGAACCTTTACGTGTCTTGAATTAACCGTTTAAACCCTCTGGTCTCAAAAGAATTTTTTGTCATTTCTATGGCCGCGCATATTATTATCAACCAGCTATATCTTCACGCACGTACAAGGTCAATTGGTGCACCGACATTGTAGAATACTAAACTTTTATAATTCGAATGATCGACAGTACTTTGTGATTTAGAGTAAAAAGCGAACGCTCTAAAAATATTAGGTCACACCATTATTAAATGAATTCATCATATTGATAGAAACTGATTTCGCGATTAATGTTTTAAACGACAATTATTTTATACAAAAACCATAGTAGCGATTTTATTTCTACTCTTATGTAAGTACAACTGTCCGAAAAATAAATTCTACTCTTTATGACCTAGACACCGAAAAACGGTTACGGATCTGCTACAATATGTCGTTAATAGTTAGAAATACCAGTGTGCTGTCAATGATAGTTTTCTGTGCAATTTAGCTACTGCTACTTCTAATTAGTTAAACGTTAACGCTCACCTAATTGGACGAAAAAACCATAGAGGTTTTTCTACGTTTTACAACAAAATGTAATGCTACGCGAACACATAGATTTAGACACACTTTCTGTGCTAAACGAATTTGTAAATGTTAAACGTATACTAATATCAAAAAAAAAAAAAATGGATGGACATTTTTCTTCGCTGGTGCAACACTAACAGATTAATACCGTGAACTGCTTGAGCACCACCGGGTTAATAGAAATGCTATCAGATTAACATCAAACGCGGTGTTTATCTTCAATTACTGTCACTAACGAAATCATTGAATTAAAAAAACATATTTTTCATCGAATAAAGAGAGTAGGGTGCTAGCGTACACCCTCATCCGATCCGTTATTAGTTTAATTTCATCCGTTTATCGTCATTTTCAGTACGTTTAAGTCGGACGACCGTCATCATTGTACAGTGATGTGCTGTCGAGATAAGGGAGACGAATTTCCTATACTTTGTATGCGTATAGATTGGGATTCGCGTAATGCGGATTTGCGCAAGTATAATATTGTGCCGCTCCAAGTCGAGCAGGCGAAAAATATATTAAGTGAGATCAGCTGAAACGATTCCTAGTACTTGTCGTTTCGATCGATAAAAACAATAGAAAATATTCCCAACTTTATAACCCGAACCTCGATGACTTGACAGTGCTCCGTTTCGTGACCAGCAGCAGTCCATTATGTCCGAATCGACTGCAGGCGTTTATGTCGCTTTATAAATGATGCGTAATAAACGCAATAACGTGTGAACGAAATGACCGCAACAAGACATGGGGTCGGGCGGTCGTGTCGGTTTTCTCGTGAAAGCTTTTCCGCAACGTACGTTCTCTTTGGAAATTTAATCGGAAACCAATTACCGCGGTTGCGGTGGCACATACAACATGTGTGTGTGTGTGATGTGTAGAACAAGGGCGCGAAAACGACGACATTTACCCTAATGACAAGCCCCTCGACGGGTGCGGGCGTTGAGAGTTGTCCACAAATCCGCCATATGGCGTTCAAGAGCTCTTACACGCATTGGAGGTTAGTCTTGGCGTGTGTTTACTACCGTTTTACACGCAAACGGCAGACGGCAACCGCGATGATTAGGGGAGGCGGTAAAACAGGAGGGGCGGATTATTATTAATTTATACCTCTGCCGCTTGTCCGTCGCCGCGGCCTTCTCGTTTCATCTGCCGGACATCAATTGAGACATGTTTCCGATTCTCACTATTTATTTGATTGAACCGCAATAACGGCGAAAAATTTAACATTTCCCATTTAAAAATCGCACCGTTCCATAACCATTTCCTACTAGGTGTACACAAAGGAGAACTATAGGCACAGGTCATGCGTGTCACCTAACGAATAGCACTCGGTATCGCTGAACATATCTAGTGTTGACGGCATAAAAAAACGTATTGTCGTCCACTGGGATCGCCGCGATAGGCAAATGCCGTTTTACACATAATTTGTATTATTATGATATTTCTTGAGCTATGAATAACTTGAAAATCGAATGGGAAAATTTATCATTTTACAACATTTATATGAAATGTGCCATACAATTTATCGATCCGTCAAAGTACAATTTTATAGACTGACGACGTTCGTTTTGAACGGTCAGAACTCGTTGTCAAAAATGCGGCCAGTACTTATGATTTTACGTAACGAGTACATTATGTGTTTATTGAAAACGGTCTGGGCTATAAAAAATTTAACGGACACGTGCGTTCGGTTCATTAGGTCGAGTAGTTAATCTTTTTGGGGATAGTTAAACGGGATAAAAACAAGCGCGATCGCGTATGGAGTGCCTGCAGCGTATGGCACCGTAGATGGAAAGTCGGGAGGAAAAAGACGGGGGTACCGCTTGTTGTGTTTGTTAGAATAAAAAATGGGCAGAACGCATACTATTATAGTATGATACGTAGATCGCTGCCGCCACGGGTCGCAAATAAGGATAATTACGGCGGCGATTGATTTTTTTTTTTAGAAAACTACAGAACAAAAGAGTTCTTTAGATAAGGTGGCTTTACAATATAATAACGTACACGAAGAAGCATCTGAAGGGTGTCGTATCGAGATCGTTGACCGATTAGTATCAGTGGTTCGTGTACACATTTAAAAACACCGGCGTTTGAGCTCTGAACTGACTCCATTAGAAAATCCAAGTGGCTACCGCCGAGTGATGATGTCGTACGCATATTTTCCAAAGCCAACGATTATCTTTACTTTCAACGAGTCCGCATTCACAATATATATATATATGTACACTAGACCGTACTATGCATACATTTGTAAGTATGACAGTGGTGCAGTGAAGTAACGTCGTTGAATTCACCAAATGAGAATAAATCATCCAGTGCTCTAGCAGGAACAAGCCGGGACCGATTCATTCGAGCGCCCCTGACATCCGAATCGAAATTGCCGTTCTTCCTGTGTGTCCAACGACACCGTAACTCTTTTTTTTTTTTTTTTTTAGTTATGTTAATGTTCTGGCACAAAAAAAAAACCGTGTGCAACAAACCTCTCTGACGTTCGTTAGAAACTTTGAGTTTTTACTACCTCTTTTTTTTACAATAGTTTTTACTAAAATCCAAAATATAACTACTTGTTTTACACTCGTGTACAAATATCTCTAAGATTATTATGGTGTTTGCCTGCATAACAAAAAAATACGTAATACACTATAATCGTTAAATTTCGAAAAGGTTAAAAAGGGCAAGTAGTAATTAGTCTTAAAACAACACGTGACACACGCGCGAAAAACATTGCACAGTCGTGCAAGTATAAAAACCTTTTTAACGCGCATTTTTTATGAATATTTTAACTGGCTCTTAATTTATTTTTAATATCCTGGCGCACACATAATACCAATAACATTTATTGAAAAATAATCGAGTATTGGGCCTATTCTTTCGAAATAACTATTCTAAAAACAAATATGAAAATTCATAAATCTTATGAATATAATAATCTGCACGCGGAGTTTTACACATGATATTATGTGATGGAATTGTACAGAAAATTTACCACCTCGTAGTATTTTATAGCATGTAATTTGTTTTATTATAAAAAATACTCGCATTCCCGTAAAAAAGTACATTTTTTTTTTTTGTGAAGTGTGATTAATACATAAAACACAATTTATAATTTTACGGTGGATCAGACGATAAGGTTTGGGTAAAATTGTATGGGCTACAGCGCCGTCAAAGTGTATACGATGGTAAATGAGAAAAACAGGCTATCCATTATGCCGTTAATCCGCATCGATTTTTTCCTTTCCTCTTTGGTATCGAGATAAAACCGACTGGGCGAGTATAGACCGTAACAGACGAAACAACCAGCGAAATAGTAGTAATTTATATTCATTAAGTATGTTTCGAGTAATTATTTTCGAGGCAGCGAGCTAAAACGACAGCCCAAAAAAATAACGAAATATATAAAACGATCTGCAGTAGAAATATTTTGCCCTTTGAGAGATCACGGGAAAACCTGATTAATATGTTATTTTCCAGAATTAGTACACCGTGTAACTATTTTTCCATGAAGTATCTTGAGTAATTTCAGGACTAATGGGCCAACGATAAAATTGTCAACATTTTTCGGTTATTTAAAATGTATAATTAAAAAAATAATAATAATAAAACAATTTGTGTAACAAAAATCACTGGAACCTAATCCTCACGTCTTGTGCAACTGAGAAAACTCTTTAAATTAAAATTGTGTCTATAATTATACAACAAAGCAATGACTGTTCAACGAATATATTTGAGGTATTTAAAATACTTTCAAATCAATCACTGGCGGTTTCCGATACCGTTGAAAAACAAAGGCGGCACATTGAGTGACAGGATAAAAAACGCACATCAAATCAAAGTCCACGGCGACGAATGTAAAGTGGAACGCACGAAAAACTCCCAGGGAAAACAAAGCAGTGATTGGAAACTATACGCTACGGATATGATACACAACGTACTAACGTTAATATCCGAGAGGAGTGTTCGTACGACTTGGTACGTGAACATGTAAACTTAAACGGACACGAAGAAGGTGGTATGGGTAATCCCGACAGTTGTAGCGAGTATCTCATATTAGAGTAATAAAATTGTAACCGAAAGACAAGAGGCAAAAAAAAAATCATATAGACAAATAGCGTGAAGACCGAAAATAACAAGACCGAGAAAACCATATATACAGCTCGTCGGACATGTGTGTGAAGAAATACATCTAATCCTATTCTTAAGGTTTCTCAACGATTTTCAACGCTTCTTGGCCGATGGGATTCGACGTTAGGTTTACATACCACACAATGTTTTTTCTACCGGTGATTTTCCGTGTCGATATCATGATATGTTTTAATGGATTTTTTTCACGCCGTCGTCGTCGTCGTCATCTCACTCGTGTACACTCCGTCGTATTAGATTTTTGTAATTTCATTCTGATGGAAATGCGTTTTTACTATCTTTATAATATTTCACTACATCGGAGCATATCGTACACGGACTACAGCCCTAACAGTTCAGTCCGTGTCGGATCCGGCTGTTACCATCTTCGCCCAGCTCTATTGTACAGAGTTATCTTGACACGCTGTACTACTTAGTTGACTATTTATTATTTGCGCGTAAACGTACGGGATAAGCGAATTTTTTGTTAAAAAATTCGTTAAAAAAATCTTAGTGGCATACGATGTCGTAAACATGATTTTATGTTGTGTCAACATTAAAAACGCTAAGACAATACTTGCATTCTTTAAAGTAGGGAAATGAATTTTTTAATAAAAAAATATGTTAACAATTCATACTAGTTAACACGGTTGTTTAAATTGAAATTTCTGAACGTATTTAGAAAAAATTGTAAAAATATTCAAATAAAAATTCGGAACAGTAAAGAGCTGATAGTTGTTTTCTATAAGTTTTGAATTTGTTGCAATGATTTTACAAATAATAAAATAACTCAGAATGAAAATGTTTTAAAAATTAAAATAATCAGTGAAATTGAGTTTTTAAGGAAAAATAAACTGAATATTAAAACCGTTTAAAGATATATTTATAAATGTAAGTAGATATTAGGCGCGTTGGGTTATACAATGATTTCAATAAAAAAAAATTATAATGTGTGTACCTATTACTCGCATAACTTGGAAAAAAATGTAAGGTACATATTTTTTTCGCGTATATTCATGTGCACGTAAACAGATGTAGAGTCATAAACTGATTTTTTTTTTTTTAATAGAAGTATTGTCCATTGTTGTTTAACTTAGCTATACATTATTTTTATGCTGATTGTTCATCGTTATGTTTTCAAGTAATAAATAAAAAATTAATACAATTTGGAATTTTCTTAAAAACAATTGTGAAAAAGTGTTTCATAATCAAAGTGTTTTTTTTTCTAAAAACTAATCTAATACTATTATTAGTGATATTAATATTAATATAATTTATTATCATCGCAAACAGGTAGGAAACATCAATTAACAGACAAAAATTAGATTGGGGCACACTATTTCGAGTATAGTAGGAAATTTTTTTTATCTTTCAAAATGAAGCACCCCAAGTTCGTTACACTATTTACGCCAATTATTTCCAAACTAATTAATAAAAATACTTAAAAGTCGACCCTCTCTCATAGAGTCGATCTGAACATGTCCCCGGCAGATGTACCTACTTACATCGTTTTCTAAAGGTTTACACGGTCCATAAATAACATATTAATTTCTCTAGATGATAGTTTAATTACTAACAACCGCATTTAATGAATTGTATCGATATTCTCATACATGACAACCGCTATCCAGTAATAGCAAACCGTGCACAATTCAAGTATATGAGAGGCCTGCACCCCCTTCACTTGGGTGGCCACCCGTCGTCCTCGCATTGCCCAAAATTACCATGCGGGGAATATATTATTAATTCAACAAACTTTCGACCCTTTTGCTTACATAGTAAGATATCATAGTATACATAAAGTAACGTAATTTGGTTATTAACCACATGTTTTTTCATGCTTCCGCATAATTTCGTTTTATTTGACCAACACATTTACACAAATTATCGGCACTAAACGCACCATAAATAAGCAATGACATTATTTTTATTTCAATGTAATATACGTTAAATTTTTAACTGGCAGAACCACAAGTTAAATAACATAACGAGTTTAATTTTTTTTTTATTATGAAAGTATTTCACGAATAGAGTAGCTCAATATCTGTGCACTTAAGTACTTCTTTGCAGCAATGAAACGATAATTGAATGGCGGTGTTCTCTCACTGAGGTATGCGTCCTGGAACGGCTTTTGAAAGTGTCGAAAACCAACAGTAAGTTAAACAGTGCAAATCACAATGTAAATAAAACTTTTTCGAGTATTATTTTTTTTTCTGAAATTCTCGACGCTATGTATCGACAAAAGAGTTGTATTTGTTTTCCGCGTGCTTCGATGAATTTTTATATTTTAATTACTGTTGGGCATTTCGATAATTTAAGTGCGGTAAAATAAAAAAAAGGTAGCATTAGCTTTCAACGGGTTATTATCACACTCGCCGGGCATGTGTATGGCTTGGTCGTCGTGCGTTCATATTTATATAATGATAGTGCTATGCATTATGACAAAAAAGCCATTAATCACGAGGTACCACTACCCAGCTGGCTCGGCCTCATGAATACCTCGACCGCCGTCATCATCACTCCACCGCTTCCATCGCCACCGCCGCCTCCGCCGCTAAGTAAGTTTTTGTACTTTTGAGAAATAAACAAAACGCGTGTGCGGGGGCAGAGAGGCGGCCTGACAAATGATGGGCTCGTATGTACACACACACACACGTATATGTGAACGTCTACGTACGCCACTACTACGTGTGTGATTTTTTTAGTTGAAATTTATTTTTTTTTCCTCGGCTAGTTTTGACGAACGATTACGCGCGCGTTCTTGACGGAATATATTATTAAATACACCTGTGTGTAGGTACGGTATGTGAGTGTGTGTATAAATGGGAATTGCGGGGTACGTGTGTCTATACGTTGAGTCGTCCGTATCGCGTAATCCAACATGAACGCACTCGTTTTTTAGCAACCCAGCGCAGAGGTGGCGGGGCGGCAGCCGTCGAACACAGTGAGTCACGGTGAAGCACACGGCCCGTACCAAATCGCTAATTACACATTTCCAACCCCGTGCTTTGAACGACTTTGCACGGTAGTGGTTTGCCAGTTTAGGTGTGGTGGAGGATAACAACAGTGTAAAAAATCGACTCATTAGCGTTTTAAAACGCCGCGGTACAACGTCGTCTACTTGGAAACAAACAAACACTTTTGTGTAACTGTTGATATTAGTCGCATAACGAAAACCACACACCGTAAATCCTTTTCAATTTTATACACGATTAACAATTTTTGTTGTTTTTTTTTCGGAAAAATATTAATTTCAACACGCTCCGTTTTTTAATCTTCCTATAATGATGTTATTTCGTTCGTCCCGCGTTCCTAATGTAGACAATAACGTCGAGACTTCTTTTTATAGAAACCATCATTACTCGCAATAAACTTCTACGGGAGTCTTTTAAATGCTTTCCTGTTGCTCACAACTAACGTTTAAAATAATGTGTTTTCATTTTCTCAATTTTTCACAAAGACAAACTCGGGTGTACGGTTCGGTCGTTTTTTATTTTTTCTACAACTACTCATAANTTCCTGTTGCTCACAACTAACGTTTAAAATAATGTGTTTTCATTTTCTCAATTTTTCACAAAGACAAACTCGGGTGTACGGTTGACCGAACCGTACACCCGGTAAAAAACGACCGGTTTTTTATTTTTTCTACAACTACTCATAAGTTAATTGTCACACGAATATGCAATAGTTTCGCGGATGATATACTAGGTGCGCAACTGTCAGCACAAAAAACTTTCTATTTTACGCGATAATACACGGTATGCGTTGCATTCAATTGTGACTAAGTTATGAGTGTGTTTTTTACAACCTAGTACGTCGGAAGTAGACACGTCGTGTCTCTTGTGAAACTGTCTACAAATTACCTAAAGGCACGGCACGTCAGCATTTGTACACCTATTACAGCGGTGTAATACATCCTAAAATAAAAAGTTTAACACGTGACTCAGCATAAAGATGAAATTTCTCGATAAAATAGACATGTATAACAGACATAGACCTTAAAATTTCGCCAAAATCGAAGACAAGCCGGTTACGTTTCAAGATAGGAGTTTATAATTCAATGTCCACGTCTACCAATCCAACCCATTATTTTCTATTGAAGTATCAAAAAAAAAAAAGAAAGAAACATTATCATAGATTTGTACATTAAACGTATCGTGAAAAAATCAAAAAAAGGTTTCCACTTGAAACTTTCAATGGCATACTGTGGGCAAGGTGGTACACTAACACACGGCGTTCCGGACGAAAATGTAAATAAAAAACACGCAAATTAGTCATTCGTTTTAATAATTGTATTATTTTTATTAATTCCATGAACACTGTACAACCCCATTTAATCGAATATGACCTTGAACCTGACATGTTATACAAACAACGAGACTCCCTTGCCCATTGAAGAAAGTTTTACATTCATCGAATACAACAATGGCAAATATATCAATGATTCGTTTGAACACAATGCCACGAAGTAACGTTGTACTGCCATTCGTTCGAATTCACTAACAAGTTGATCTTTTAATCTTGTATTTATATTATTATTTGTTATTACGAACATAATACACTTATTTACTATTGACTTAATTGTATTACTATTATGTAGGTACAACTGTTTCGTTGATGATATAAATGCACGTTTTACAAATGACGCGTTGATCGAGTGCGAATGTTTATTACACCAAACAGTTTGGTTATCGAAAAGCCGTTACTTAGTTTACCACGTATTTAAAAAACAGTGAGATCATGAAATTTGTTTTTTTTTTGGCATTTCATTTTCGGTTCTGTGTAATATTTCATGCGAACTCTTCCGCGCAGTAGAAGAGTAAAAAAAAAACAGCGAACTGACGAGGAGACGGACGAGGAAAACGAGAGATGAAAATGATAGATAGACGGTCGTCAGAACTAAAATCCCAGAGAATAATGAGCTGCTGACGGTCTGGGCGAGGGTAACGAAGGGCCTATTGAATAGAGATAGACATGGCGACGGAAGGGTGAAGGAATAGCTTCTCCTCAATCTCACCACTTCAATACTATTTCACTGTTAGCTTTCATTGCGCCCACTCGATTTCCGTTTTATTCAAATGGAATTTGTTTTTTCCAATCCAACATGATCAGCAACAATTTTTAATAATTGTACAGGACAAATGATCTGAAACTGATAGTTTATTCGCTAACAGTTTTCATCTCGAAAGGACTATTGAAAACAATCGAAATGAAGAAAATATTGAAATGTTAAACGAGAAATAAATAATACAAAAGAAACTATCCATGTTTTTATATTAAATTATTTTAGTGGACGAAATAAAGAGGCAAATAATAAAATTAAAAAGCATTTTCTTAAATTAATCATTGCATTCCGATTTGACAAAAATATTTACATAAAAAAAATTCAAATGTTTTACTATGCTATTTTTAAATTGAAAAATATCAAGTGTACCGAATATGAATTTTATTTAACGTTTCTTTGTATTAGTCAATTCTCAATTTATTTTTAGAATTTTACATGGTAGGTTCCTAAGTCCGAAAAGTCTTAAGCGGTTGATGTATTTTTTTATTTATTGTTGATTTATTTTTATTGCTAACCCGAGAGAGTGAAACTCTCTCGGGTTAGCAGCAACAAAAAAACACTTGTTTTTATTAATTTAAAAACTAATATAGCCGTACTCTCTCCAACGCAACTCATTTATTATCGTAGGAATATGACTCGAGAAAATCTATTGTTGTTTGAAAGAAACTAAAAAGTAATAAGTCAGCCAAGCAGTGAAAACTTTACAAACTCCCCGCAAAGTCGTCTTTGGTAACAACTTGTTTGCAAATTTGTTACGAAAATAAAACATCTTGTGTTTTTGAGTATAAAACTTACTGAAATTCTGTTATGCTATAAAAGTATGTATAGCATATTTTAATTAAGAAATTTGCCAACAAAAACTTAACTGAATTGATAAAAACTATAATCATTTTAAGAATAGAACTATAAAATGTTACATTACATTTTTGTAAGTTATACTTAAAGTTTTCCTGTCACTTCTAATGCAAACATCGTCTTAAAACAGAGGACATTAAATATATATATAGTTTAATAATAATCTATTATGTTTTAAAAAGTAATTGGAATAAACATATTTATTGATTAAATAAAAACTTATTGAAGAACTCCCTTTAAAGTTTATAGTTGTATCGTTGAATAGCTGGTTTCAATCTAAATTACTGTTTCAATAATTAATTTCGGGCTATTTATTCATTTAGTACTATATAAGTTTTTTAAAGTTAGTACTTAAAAAAATCAAATCTTTAATGTTCTAAATTTGGAAAAAATGATTAAAATTAATATAATTTGTAACAATGATTTCCATTTAATTAATATCCATTAAATAATCTTTTTTTAATTTTCATAATTAATAAAAAACAATGAATACTTTTCTCTAATAAGTACAAAATTCTCTAAATTGTAAAATTAAAAACTACAAAAAATATCTATACGATATTTTCGGTTTTAGATTTAGCAACTCAAAAGAAATATTCCCACATAAACTCTATTTTTTTAGTTTTTTTTTTGTAAATAATCAATAATGTTATAATTTAATTAATTAAGAATCTTGTTCTTGTTGAAGGTGCGCGTTTACGCTAAGCAGAAATGTGCTTTTTAATAGTTAATACACACTTTGTTTTAAATTCTTTTTTTCAATTCGAGAAAAAGCTTGGAGAAGCTAGTCCGTCAAAAAAAATTATGTATTAAATACATTCTAAAACATGATGTCTTAATTATTATTTTTTTATATGGAACAAATTCATAGAACTGGAACGCTATCCTATTTACACTCAATGTAATTTACAAATATAATTTTAGGCTTTAAAATTAATTTAACACTTAAATTTATTAGTTAGAAGTCTTAATAAAGTAACATAAAATTATCACTGTTAATAATGTAGACAAATAAATACATAAGCTTTACAAATAATTAAGTGTCATTATGTTTTTAAACTTTTAATAGACATCATTACTAATTGTTTCATTTAAAGTTGGTAAATATTTCGTCATTAAATCCTTAATATTTATGTGCAATATAAGTTTTCCGAAATTATCTGTAACTTTATCTTTATAGATATTATCTTCCAGAAATACCACGTCTTTTTTCATTTATTTATTTCAAGTGTCAATCTTTGAAAATAGTCAATGTATTAAGAAATAGAAACATCTTTCAGCTTAGTTTTGTACACCAAGCTGTTGTACTGAACTTTTCGCCAATTTTTTCAACATCTTCGGTAATTTTTTTTAAATACTAGGACCAACATGCTTAAAAGTCGACTATTTTTTCGTTTTATTCACACTTAACTTCATAAATTGTTAATAACTGACTTGATACATAAATTCGATAAAATTAACGTACCGCTCGCATAATTACTGAAAAATGTTGACCAATAAGCAAAACGCTGTGCCCTTGTACTGGAAAATATTTGTGTATAATAGAAAATTATATCTGTTGTTTATTGTAGTAGCCAAAAGTAATCTGGTCATTGTGTGATTTATTTTTTGCCCCCCACGCGCATCACTAAGTTCTTTCACCTCCTCAGGTATTGTTCTAATAAAATCAAATAGGAAGCACCAGACTTGTTTGAGCTGTTTCTAGAAGTTCCTTTAGTGTTGTGAAAAAATACAGATTTATTTTTTCCAATATAATTGATATTGAATACATAAAACCATAAGTAAAACATTTCCTAGACTGACACCAACGATCAGGGTAAGTTTTGCATATAATCAGATGTTACGTTATAATAAAATGATTATCAAAGCATTGCCGAAAAATAAAAAAATGCATCAACTAAAACGACTATGAGTAGAATAACGATAACGTTCCTGGAATGGTATCATAATTAAATGAAATAACGAAATTTGCATTAATACATTTTTTTTATTCGTTTGAAGTGTACTAGTGTCGTGTACAACATCAAAAATCATTATTCGAATGTTTTGATATATTATTCTTTTTCGTGTCAGTGATTCGACTGTTCTAGTATTTTTATCGGCAATGTAAATATAATCTTTAGTAAAGAATTATTTATAAAAAAAAAAACAAGTCGAAGAGTGGACTGAAGTAAATTGTTAAGTTGAGCGACAGAAACTATGGCGGACAATTAATAATGGACGGCAGTTTTAAATCAATTTTAATGAGGAAGGAGATTGTTGCGATTTGGACAAACACCACAGCGCTGCCTGTATGTGTCTATGCAATATTATATTTACTGCACGACGGCGCTGAGGGACTCCAGGGATTTCCCTTTCGGGAGCATTAATAATGCACACCGGTTGGTAAACAAAATTAATCGGCCACTCTGAAAATATTAACACAACAACACGCCCGGTTTTCGTGTCTGCCTCCTACTACACAACTCCTACACCGGGGGCCACTCTGACGCCACCCCCTTGTTTGCACCACAAATACACCCCACGTGCCGACCTGCTGTCATACTTCAACAGAACAGTACCGAACTCCATGAATTTTTAAATACTTTCGTCTACGGACTACATTAATTCTATGCGCTTCAAAACGGCTCAGTGAAGTGAGACATCAAACTGTACACGTTGTAGTAGGAAAAAAATTATACAAACAAATCTTACCGAATTTCATACGGTCAAAAAACGGGTTGGGTTGAAATCGATAATTTTCTATTGCCGACGTCTCCTCGTTGACTTTATATTATATAATTTATAGTTTTAGGATTTGTCTATTCGCATGGAAAACTTCGGAAGTGTAATTGTTGCTGTTCTTGAACAACTCAAATTCAGAATATAATAGTAAATCTACAAAATTAAACCTACGATACAGTGACGCGGGGAGAAAATTAAAAAATTATTATAATAACAGCATAATTTATGACACGTGCCTTTACACATCATGTTCATCTGACCTTTGAAATACGACAGGTCTGTAATTTTACAGTCACGTAAAATAATTCATTTTCGTGTAATATATGGAATTAATATGTCGTACTAAGTTTTCCGATGTAACAATTCATTTTTTATTTCATTTTATTATGTAAAAAAAAAAAAAAAATACGACGTTTTCAATTTTATTTGAAAATTCTATTACAACGAAATGGTTGACTAACTATTTAATTATGAACCAAAAAGTATACAGTTAAATTTTACTCAAAACACAATTTTTGTTGTTGGAATTTTAAGACGAAAGAAATAGCAAAAAGTTTTCAATTCATACAAATAGATATATTTTATTTGGTTAATATGAAACGCCAACGTGCGTGTGCGGACTAACTGAAACGATGACACTTTTTTACTGTCACTCGTGCACACACTCGAACTCAACGCACGTATTCACACGGACACATGACTGGAACTAGTTTAATAGTCGCGGTACTAGTAAAATACTGATTTTTCTAGGTTTCTGTTTAGGTTAATAATTATAATAAATATAATCGATATTTGAATGTGGCAAAAACTGCACACGCGGTTTCCATAACATCATTTATAATCCGAGATTCTTTTTTTTATAGAATTTTAACTAACAGTTTAGGTAGCATACGTGCCGCCGTTTTAGTTCAACAAATAACCGACTCCGAAAAACAGATCTCATTCGATTTTCTTTTACAAACTCAGAACACCAGTAACAGTCAACATCGCACAATTGTTATGACTGCATAATTTAGTTTGCTGGCCAAAATTAATTATTGTCTGTCCACATTTGCGTGAAACAATATTTTCCATCGAGCATCACGCAGATCAAACAATTCAAATCAACGTCATCATTATTTTTTAATCGATTTCCTGCAGTCGTGGTAATTGCTGGTCTGAAACAACGGATGTTCGCAATAGTGGCCACCATATCCGTTATCTTTAGCTGTCCAGGTGCCATTGCCGATGATAACGGCGATGATGATTGGATAGTCATGTATCCCAAGTACAAAAGCGGTAATTTAGCGTGTTACAAGGACAAAAGAGAAGACGGCGGTGCGTTTTGGACATATGCCAGTGCGGCCCAACGACGAACGTACGAATTCCACTGCCCGTCTAGTATGTCAGCTTTTTGTGTCAGTGTATTTACCGGCTCGACATCGGAACGCGGTTGTTCAGGTCCTAAGGGTGTTAACAAGGCGGGATGCTTTCACGTCAGAGAGAACGGCACTGCTTCCTATGTGTGTCTGTGCAAGAAAGATTTTTGCAATGCGGCCAATTCGCTTAGCATTACTTTTAAAATCATATCCGTATGGTGGTTTTCTGTACTGTGGGCAACAAAAACTACGAGTTGAGATCTTGTTGGCTATAAGAAATATCTGCCTTATCACTTTTACGAAAGCATATAAGCGCACTGTTATCGCTGTTACTTAAATAAATCATATTAGGGAGTCCGTCCCTAACTAGCCGAGTAACGAAATTCGTCGATACAACACGGTTTTCTCGGTATAGAGTTCGCTAACTCGAGTAGTTCAAACCAACGAATTGCTATTTAATCGAACGACCAAACTAAAATACATTAATTCGATTCAACATCTGTACAGTTCGCAGGGTTCTCCCGGTGCGAGTTTACAATTTCAACGCGATTCTACGGTACAACTTCATATTTTCATACACTGTCAAATTGTATTCGCCAAAATCATTTATGTCGTTCACACACGGCCGCCGTTGACTTTAAGTCGTTGCCAGTGACACGTGACCTCGAATAGCAATACGGACGAACATACACACACTTATCGATTTGTCAAAAAATATGTTCGGCGACCCTCCCCGTTGGCGCGTGCCGACTAAGAGCTACTGCAAGCACCGCGCTTCCATCGTCGTCGGTCGTGTGTGACGATTGATTTCCTTTTATATCACACCACCATTCCTCTTACAACATACGCCTACCACTATTCACAGGGTCTTCCTGTCATCCCGATCGACATTGCAGATAGGCCGCTTTACCACAGTTTTAATGGAATAAAAAAAAATCTACACACTCAAAATAATGTACTGGTAACATCAATTTTAGTTTCTAGAAAAATCATGAAATTGATTTTTTATTGGCCAAATGGTTTTGTCGAAGAAAGCTATCGAAACATTATGTAATGTTATTATTTTTATTTTTTTCATACTGCATTAAATGCATGAAAAAATAAACATAAATGTTTCACAAACAAAAAAAATACCTACAATATAATAACTCTAAAAATGAAATTGTTTTTTAGCGCATTAGTTTTAGATGTATTCGTTGAAAAAGTAAACTGAAATTTTAACAAATTCAAAATACAAAATCAATATACTTATAGCGGTAAAAATAATTTTTTATGCTCAAACTTGTTTTTTACAATTTTCTTCGATGTGACAACTTTTATTGAGTCACGTGACTAGAGTCATATGATTTCGTGTAAACAATTATAAGAGTTAAAATATTATCTTGAGTATTTTCTTTTACGATCGAGTTGGTCACGCATAATTAAAATACATTTCAATTGGTAGCAAACAAAAAATAACTAGTCTATATTGTTCTCCTTCGTGCGTCCTTGATCTATAAGTAATATTTTGGTCATAGGTGTGATAAAAACACATAGGAAAATCATTAATGTGTAAAAAAATACACTGTCACACATTGGTCGATGCGTAGTTACATCATATCTGTATTAGTTATAAATAATTGTGTTGAGAATTTTCACAATAAATATTCCAATTAGAGTTCATAAATGGCAATATTACAGGTATGATTTATGAACTTAATGAACAGAGAGATTAACAAACGATGTCATTAACACGAGAGTTTTCTTTAAGAAATCACGTTTTAAAAGGCTAAACATACGCTTATTTATCAATCTTTGTGAAACCATATTGTTAGTAAACACGATTTCCGATAAACATTCAAATGAATGGTGACTAAACTCAAGTTTTCCAAGTACAAATGCATTGTGCAAGTTTGAGAATAGCGGTAAAAATATAATAATGCCTCTTGGTTTCGTCAACGTCTACAATTGACATAGGTCAGAGACGCTTTTATCAATAAACTTTTTAATGGGTAGATGGGATAGGATGACTGAAGCATATATATATAACAATGCATCTTATTCAACAAAAGTAAATGGTTAAGTAATGAATAGTATTAGATTTTCGAGAGAATTTATTATACAAAAAGTTAAAATTCTTTAAAAAGCATCTCGGAGAGTAAGGAAAATAAACGATGCCCAGTTAAGCAAATGAATAAATACGTTTTGCCACAGTTTTCATTATTGGTTACCAATTTAAATAAGAAAAACATATGATTGCTGAAAATTCTCAAGTGATATTTTGTTATTTTTCAGTTCGGTCTAATTTTAACGTACCTAAAGTTCAAAAACACTACGTGCGACATTTATTAGCACTAAAGTACTGTTTTATACGTTTGTAACTAAACGAATTTAAATATTTTGTTGGTATATCTCACGAACAGCTTGATACATAAAACACCGGATGGGTTGATATATTACTGTACCCAGTCTAATTTACATATATTTAGTGTTATGTACCTGGATTTCCAAGTCTATAGGCTTGTGAATAAAGGTTCAGTTCTGGTGGATTTTTTGCGTATACATTTATGTATCCATTGGAAAAGGGTAGACGAAGCATAAAGCGGATTTTAATGTGAAAAACGTGTTCGCCAAGGCAACCATGTTTAGCCGACCGATACAACAAACGTTCAGGATAAAATTTTGAATTTTCAAACGAGGGGAATCGGCTAAAAGGCATGCCGCCCGAAAGGGGTGTCCATAAAGTTGCCAAAGAAATGGTGATTCCCAGTCAACCAATAAAAACAATATAAGTATATTATGATTGTATTCTAAATTGATTACTGGCGATTATATCCTAAACAGTATTATAGTATTGATTTATTTATTATCAAAACTTGGATTATTTGGATTCAGCATAATTTTTATTAATAAATAGATAAACTTATAGATTATTTGTTGAAATATGATAAAATATTTCAAATAATACGATTTTATAGACTCATTTAAAAATTTATGATCATTTTTTTCGAATATAATTGACGATCATTTTTTACTATGTTTGTATCGAACATTTTATTATCTAAAATCCAGTGGTTTGGAAACAAATGCCGCTCTTCTGCTCTCGTCAGGATATAAAAAGGTTAATAATTTCCAAATTACAGGTCTAAAAATTGCTATCAATCAGTCAACTTAATAAAGTTGGTACTCTTAGAAAGGATGAACCAAAAAAGTATTCGATTGCTTCTTAATCGTTCAACTATAAATTAAGAAGTATATGAAACTTAAAATCGCCCAAAATAATTTTTAACAACTATTATTTAAAAAGAAGTCTAGAGGCTAACGTTGAAAAAAGCAACTTGTATAGTTTTCTATGGTAAATTTATATTATTATTGATTTAAAAATATCGAAAAATCAATCTACATAAAATCTTAAGTGAAAAGTTAGAACACCTTAATTTCGACACATGATGTGTCACATAAAGGGATGCATTCTTTTTCAAATGTCGGTTGGGTTATTATACAGAGTGGTTTGCTAACCATGTCTTACGTATTATCTTCATAAGTTTAAAGTAAAGATAGGTTTTTCTTTTCAAAAGTTATTATTTTTCTTGTTTCCTATTGAAATCGTGTAAACTTTAGTTTTTTTTAATGGAAATATACATATTTAATTGGCTTAAAAATAAGAAAATTACTGGACGATAAGAACTTTTGTGAACCATTACTTTAAAATATAAAAGTACCGTCACTAGAGGAAAAGAACGGTTCAGAAATGCTTAGAGATAAAAACAAACATACCCACTCTTTACCTCCTATTCCAACGTAAAAATACTTATATATTCTAAAATAATAGTTCAAAAGTTGTTAACCTCCAGTCATTTTCTTAGATAGAAAAGTTGATACAATTTTAAACGTAAAGAAGAGAGGATAGGACTATATTTTTTCGTTTTAATTAAACCGGGTTGAATACTAATATCGTCTGTTCAGGAAATTATTAAATTTTGTCTTATATTTTTGAAAATATTCCGTAAGACATAGTTAGTGGATCACGCTGTGTGATAAAAAACAATCGAATGCTGTCAATATGGTTACATTTAAAATCTGTACATTTTTGACAGAGTATTAAATTTTAATTAGTTTCATTTAAAAAATAATAATGCCAATAAAAATAAAAATTGTAAAAATTATTCGCACAACATATCGAAACGTGATTTTTTTCATGTAAAAATAATAAACATTATAAATAATAACTGCGAATATTTTCATATTTTTTTGAAATTTCTTAATGATATTTTTCTTATATACACCTCAAAAAATGAAAAACTTATGATGTGTGACATGAGCTTACTGTAAATGTATTTAATTGAATTTTATTAAATTGTGTTATAAATTCTAAGAATATCAATTAATAATTTACAAAATTTCATAAAAATAAAATTTTAATCTTTTTTTAAATAATATGATAAAGAAGCAATTAAAACTTATATTTTGGCGTTTTTTTAACAATCGATACATCTTATACATTTTATAACATACTATTGTTATAATAATAATCGTACAAAGGAAATTGCAGCACTAAATATATGATGTACACAACGACCTATTTTACAACTTTCTCATCAGCAAACTTTGAGCTTTCACATAGTCCCGTGGTAGTGCGGAAACGACCCATTAGCCTAAAAAGAGTTTCGCCCGTTTCCAATTCACTATCCTTTTCCTCCATAATTCAATGAAAACCCGTTTCATATACATGTATAAGTTTCTGAATCACAAAATATATTTTCCTTATATTCTATTCATCTTTCTCTCGCCCACTTTTTCTCTTTGCAAATATTTTATTTTACTTTTAACAACCTACTCGTGCTAATATATTCGAACATACACAAAATTGTTTTGGTAAAGAGTGTTGTTCTGGAATGACATGATGGTGGCTAAAACTTAAAAAATTTGGCATTGAATGTGGTTTGTAAGGGTTAAAATAGAAAATAATGAAGAAATCAAATGGACACGTTATAAAATCCCATTAATAATTCGTCATGATTTTACTCCTAATGAGTTATTACTATCAACAACAATAAAAAATATATTATCTTTAATGAAAACTTGCACTTTACTAGTGATGTTATAATGATAATAACTTAAATGTACAATCGAACAGTTGTTCTATCAGACATCTTGTGTATTGACATTGAACGGATTTTAACGTTTCTCAATTAGTTTAGTTCGTTTTTTACAAAACATACTAAAAATAAATAACTCATTGCAGTAATATTCGATTATGTGATAAATAAAAAAAATTCGATTCGTTTGAATTTTGAAAAAAAACATCAGACATACTGATTAAACAATGTAAAGGTACAACTTTTGGGCTCTGTGAACTTATACGTACAGGCGTGTAAACGAATCGGCACCATCAATTACAGATTAATTGACCTTTTCCTGGAATTATGTTTTAATTAACTGTATAGTGTGGCCAAAATGCACGTCGTCTGCGACCCTAAACGTGTTGGTTATGAGAAGATGATTCGTGTAGCCGTTACAGGCGTTTTATTAAATCTTTAATCCCTCGCCCAGTCACATAAACACCAAATAAATTGAATGTGACCGACAAAATCTAATTAAATCGTTCTTGACAATCGTAAAATATAACCGGCCGCATCTTCTAACAATACCGAACATAAAAAGATAGTAATAAAATTAAGTACTCATCATTATCTCCCACAGACATTAAGATAATATACCTTATTACACTTGTGTTAAAATCGACTTTCCGTCATGAAATAACATTAACGTGGTTAGGAATGGATAATGTTTCATAATGAGAAAGTAGAATGTTTTAACTAATTTCGAGCTGGGAGAGTAGAGGTACGTGCGCCCTTTAAATAAGCTACCGGTGTATTTGTTGCGATCGTTTTTTGTAAAACAAATCGTTCAAGTGTTGAAAAAGAGTTGAAGAATTCGAAATTTTCTTATACCTCAAAGTTTCATTATTACTGTGTGTCGTTAAAAAGAGTAAGTTTTTATGTATTGGTAAAAAAAAGGGCACGCATAAAGTGCACTCTGATGAATGTTCTCTTAATGTCAGAACCGTGTACCGTATGTTATTTTAAAGGGAAAAATCCATCACGAGCCATCGACTCGATCCGGCAACAAACTTTTTCAGTCGTCTCGTTTTCATTTTTTATACCCGATATCGATAATAATAATAATAAGAAGAAGAAATATTTACAGGGCGTGTAATTTTATTTTCGTATGCCTTCTAAAGTGTTTTAGCCCAACGTTTGTATGTTGTTGTTTGTAATGAAACTTGAATTTTTGCTTGCCGTCAACGAGAGTGTCCGGACGCCCAACGTTTTGACAACCGACGCTGACCTCATTAATCAATTCGATAAATAAATATTATTATTATTATTTCGATCCATTTGCACCAGACACCGCCGCAATCGACTGACACTACAAGTCTTCACAATGACACGGGAAATAACGTTTGCGCGCCCTAACTTGTGCGTGTGTGTGTACAGAGTGCAACGATGGCGTGTGGGTGTTGTAGAAAGGGAACGGCCGACACCTGGCACACGTACCTCAGTGAGTAATAATTTATGTGTTTAAACTTAGTTTTTCCGAGTGATAAACGGCGGCGTTAAGTCGCACTATTTATATTCGAGTGCGATGAAAAATTTAATATTACTGTTATAGCCTCTCCGTCGAGGGTCATTCAAACTGCAAACACACAAACGCCTCCGAATTCTTTTTTTAAAACTGTGTAGCAAACATAATGGCAGAGAATCGATGCTTCACGACGATGCAATGTTTATCTTTGGCCATCGACATTTGTAAAATGTTCAAAGGTGTAATGGTTGTTCGATTGGCACGCGCAAGTAAAACCAATCGAACAGCTCAGAGCATAATCAAGTTATGAGAATTGTCCCGATTAATACCATTTCCGATAAAATCGACACTCGAAAACGTTTGAAACTTCTACGGAGTCGTTTCGCAGCATTTTGCATTTAAAAAATTAGTCGGTTTGTTGATGTAAACCTCTTTTAAAAGATTATAGGTGATTTCGTCGATGACCCTAGACACATTAACAACGAGACGACGAGTAAAATGTTGAATTATAATAAAATAATCATTTAGTCATAACACTCAGAATTATGTACCTTAGGTTGGATATTCATTTTGTTCGTTTAAATCGACGACATTGACTTTTTAGTCGCTTTTGTCGTGTATTTCACGGTAAACCGTTCACAAACAACATTTTAAACTAGTTATTTTTTCCAATATCGATTGTACACCACATTGTTTTTTAGTTCCAATAAAGTCGTGCGAGTACTGTGTTATGATGTTCCGCGTGGTTTTTGGAACATTCAATTATGTAATAAATGCGTTGGAAATCCCGTATGAATAAATTATCTAGTCAACGCATCAACATAATTGATATATAAACGCAATCATTATTTATTACACTGCAAATTACACTACGTTTATCGTGGCCAGCAACGACGCGGTGTCGCCCCCGCGGATATTCACCGGCAAACTCCGAAGAACAATGGGGAGACCGTAAAAACAACAGCCATGTCATGTGTATATATATATATTATGCCGTCAAAAACGCATGCGTTACCGATGGTTTTTAAAACAGTAGGCACTCGGCCAACCGCCAAACAATACCGTCTTGCCACCCCGGCCCTGTGGGCGGCACTTCCTTAACCTCCAGCTCCTCTCCATCGCCGTCTTCCCGTGTAACACTGTCAACGCACACAACCGTCTGACGGCGCCCGAAAAAAATAACCCCACGATTTCGTCAGTGTATTTTTCGGGCTCCCGTTGCCCCGACCGCTTTTCCGGGGTTTTTTATTTTTGTAACAGTACTCATAGTATATTTAAGATGGCAATGTGAATGCCCTCCATTTGCACTGTGACCGGCTCGACCCTCGTGACGCAAACGTTAATGAAATTGTCAATTTTTAATTATTTTTAAAGCAACTCGGCGCAGAGCAAAAAGGTTTCACCTCGGGGTTCTCTCGTTGGCCCGGAAAGGGTTTATATAAATATATATATATGAACTGCAAGCGGAGGCAGAACGCTAAGGTTTTATTCCGGCCACGGACGCTTGTTAGGGATATAAATTCGTGGCGTCCTGTTTTCAGAAAAGGAATGAGGTGGGCATAAGTATAGAACATGGCGGCGTATAAATTTTCGTTCGAGTTCTCTTTTCAGTCCTTTTTACCTTTTCAAAGTTTTTTTTTTCAACTCGACAAGACACGGATTTTCTAACCGAATGGCACGAGACCTGCATTTTCTCATAGTAAAAACGAGTACTAAAAAAAAAAATACACTCAGCTCTTATAAGTACAACACGAATGATACGATACAAAGCTAAAATACTCTAATTTTCAATTCTTTACCCTGAAATAGAAATTTATTTTACGCGACATTTTTTCATTTGCTTCAAACAGAAATAATAACTGCTTTACTAGAGAACCCATTGACTATTAATGATAATAATTTATTACAATATGTCTGTTATTTTTTATAATATTTATCATATTGTTGTGACAAAAAAAAATTAACTATGTCGATTGCCGTTGCAAACATCGTATCTCTAAATTAAATTTCTGATTTAAACATTTCATTTGAAGTTTTGTAGTTTTCGACGTTAACATTTCGCAAGCTGGTAGGGAACACAAAACTTTTCGCGTGCTTTTGATTTATATACCCTTTCTCTATTACTGAGCATAGATGGAACGGGCTTTAAGAGACACACTTTTAATCCAATGTATTGTTCGTGTTTACAAAAAGAAAAATAAACATGTTTACTTCGTAGATACGTATAAATGCCCATGTTCTATTAATCGGCGGCACTTAACTTGGGTGTTTTTCCAGTTCAATTGTGATTTATTCCATGTAAAATAAATCATTTAATTATTTTTTTGTCGGAATCTATAAACGTGGTTACGTTATATCATATGATTCCTTTCATATTTCCAGCTAAATCTATTAATGTCGGTATTTTAAATGACAATTTCGTGTTTATTGTTTTCTCGTGCGCCAAAGTTGTTTTTTATTTTTTCGTTACTAACAACAGCACTCATTTTACAATCGTATTGGAACTGTACCACTGAAATTCCAAAATACCGACAAATACCGTTAACGCGATTGCACGCGCAACTCACGACTGAATTGGAATTATGTAAATTAATTTGTCAAACTTTGCACTAGAAAATCTCACTGGCAGCATCGAATTCGTTGTATTCACACGAATTTCTACCTCGTCTAAACTATTTCTGTAGTCATGTTGTGCCTTGAGAAACTTGTACATGTTGTACTCGTCGAGTACTTAAAAACGACTTTATTATAACAGCTTTTACTCGATTGTTATTGTAGTCATATTATTAGCCGGTTTGCTCGTTAGCTTTTTTTATTTCCAGTTGCCATTGAAGAGTCCTGTGCGTGACGCACTGTGGAATGCCGAAGGGTATTAACTTCCATCTGCTCTAGTACTGTGCTGAGAGAGTTCTTTGTGGGTTTTTTCCTTACTTTTTTTTAGGTCATACGCCACCCTCGACCGCAACCGCCGTTGGAGTTTATTTTTTTCATTATTTTATCGGTTTTTATTATTACTTACGAAAGAAACCCAATGACAGATCTCTCCGTCACAAAAAGCCTCACACACACACGTGGCAGCGCTCGAATAAACTCGTGGTGGAGATTAAATAATAAAAGGCTTTCATCGCGCGCGGCGACGTTAATTATTTGTAGTTTTAATATAAAAGTCGGTAGAAATTAAAGTCTTCGCCGCAATCTCGGCGTCTATTCGTCAAATTATAAATAAAGTTTAATAAAAACGTCAAAACGAAATTCAAAACATAATTGAAACCAGCAACTCATTACTTTTAGCGATAATATAAATAAACAACCAAATTGAAACGCGGACGCGAAAAACGCCACAACTTGTGGAAAATTATTTTTGTTGAAATTTATCTTTTCGCGTACGTAATTATCAAATCAACTACGAGATAAGCTAAAGGAATTTCTTTGAAACCTTCGATATTTTCCTGACCGTCCAAACTTAATGACGACTCGAAAACGTCGTAGTGTTGTAACTGATAGGCACATATGTCTACGTTATCAAGTTATTATTGCCGTGGAAACATACAGACTTGTGACAACGCCCGTGAGCGCCGTCCGTTTTACATTGCGAGTACACAAATGCAATAAAATATTAGGGTGCGGCCAATTCTCCGAGGACTGCAGTTGGATAATCACATTTGGCATTCAAGAGCAATCTTTTGGAAAACAAATCGCCAAGTTTTTACACTTGTATATTAGATTTTGCAGAAAGTAAGCGAGTGTAGGCTCACACTTGGAGCATATTCGATTATTTGATAATCGCATTACTTATGCGTACAAGCGCTCGGCTAAAAACACTCGTGGAAAATGTAAGCAAATAGTATTGATGAAAAAACACATTTTTTTTATTTTACGGCGAGATTAATTAAGAGAAATTCGACTAAAATATACTTCCAGCTACCCTCGGTGTTATTTAAGAGGAGATAAATTAACGGTGCCCGAAAATGTAAAATAAATTAAAAAGGTCTTCCGGATTAACGACTCGACGTGGAAAGGAGCGCCTACCGAAGGTTACTTGTATTTGATTTTTTTGCTCTTAGTATTTTTATGTAACAGCAGTACATTACTATGTGTGCACACAATAGGGTTTCGAGCGGGAATTTCGGAGGTTATCGCGAAGGGTCAATGGGCCGTTAACTATGTTAGTTTTTGCTAATAGACGAGAGAGAACGATGGTAAATAATTGGTCCGGGCTGCCAGTGTGTGTGTGTGTACTTTCTCACGAGCGAAAACCCGGCGAGAGATTGCACAGCGGTTTATCTATTGACTGTACATGTTTATATGTCTACTCAGCGATGAAAACGGATTACAGCTCCCGCAATGTTTATCGATTGCAGTAGCCTCTTTATAACATGTTTTCGTGGACACTAATGGCCCCAATGAAAAAATATTTATACGGCTTGATGTTATCGGATTAAATTTCATACGAGTACGACACGACGAGCTATTACTCAACTTCAATTACGATTATTAATATGAAACGTCTGATTGCGTTGTATTCAGTTTCTAGAAAAACAGTCCAATTTCTTTTTGGCTTTACAATCGGAGGACCTTTTTGGTATTCATTCGGTCGGCGACGTTAATTTTACGCCCATCACATTAAATCTATAAATATATTAGACAGTGTAAATATATTTCTGGCTGTTTTTACTTGAAATTTATTTTAATGGCTTTTTTTTTTAAGTATTATGCCAACGTTTGTGCGGACGATTACAACAACTCATTGTTCATTTCGCCGTGAACTCTAAGATCGTGTTTGCTATGAGGAATAATAAATAAAAAAAAATTACCAGGTAAATTTGAGTATCTGCACTGCTTTTTAATGAGTTATCGGCGAGTTTCTTTACTAGTCGATAAAACATAATCACAAGTATAACTCAACGAAAAAGCTTATTTGTTCGTTCTTTCAATGCAACTGGTAGAGTTTTTCTTCTTCTTTGTGCTTTATTACAATAATATGTATGAAGTATGCTCACGAGGGGTGTACATTTTTTTTTTTTTCCCAAGATGCTACGGAGCGGTTAATAGACGTGGTGTAGTTCGTATTAAAAAATTAGTTTTTTATTCGGTTGTCGAAATTATTAGGTATAATAATGGGAAAAGTTTTATTATTCTCCGCCACCGCAAGCGGCTTTAGCATACACGCGACACTATGAACAGTTTTTTATGGTTTGTCGTGAAAAGAAAAGCGGGAGATTTAGCACTGGTTTTTGTTTATTTTTTTTTAAGAGGCGGAAATATTTTAATCTGACCGAAAAACATAAATATTCTCCGGTTGAATTATTATGCCCGGAGAATTAAATAGGACTAACGATTATTACACGCGGCTCGCATAGCGCTCAACTTAAATAAGGGGGTCCCCACAACCCCTTTAGCCGCCGGTTCAAAGGTGTATAAAACTTTTCTAATTTGCCAACACAAATAACAACTTTGGTAACGTTGCATTAAATTTAGAAGTTTGACAATATAAAAGGTGTCCGACGGTACCGTGAAAATATCGACTAATATTAAATCTTCGACTAATTGAGGTGAGGTAGACGTGCTCGTGCAATGTAACGACGCCATTTAAAATGTCCATTACGCGTTCGCACGGTCCGAGTCCTGCGCACACATTAATAGCTCAAAAGTATCACAATGGGAAAACAATTAAACTTAAAGCGGCCGTAGACTTTCAAATAGTGGTGTCGTTATACCTAATAGTTAACTCGTCGAAAATATATTCCGGACAACTTTGGAAACAATCGACCGGAGGTAAAATGTTTAACTATCTCGTTAATTAGTCGGAAATTAGAAATCCATTAATACGTCAACGGGCTCAATACTGTTTCACCGAGATCTGGAAATCAAACTAGCGGTTTTTTTTTTTTTAAGTCGGTCAATTACATTTTTCAAACTCAATACTCAATACCATCTTGAAACTCTAAAGTCTATTGTTTTGTTTTCCTAAGCGTTCACCGGTCCGTTTTGACATTTTCAGATCATTGAGCGTTTTACTCTGTTTTTATGTGTTACACATTTGTTTATAACGCTTTTTAACTGTACCGTACTATAATTAAATACGATACAGGTGATCGATTTTATATGTTATTAAGTACTAAATATAACGGGGGCGGCATGATGAGAAAAGGAGTGGTATAGTTTGGTGAATTACGCAACATCCGACTGCCACCACCACCACAGTTTTGATGTGCTTACAAATAGAATGCATGCGGATTATGTGACGTTTCCGCTTTTGACACTCCTTCCCCTCATCGGCTGTAGAAATTATTGGACGACTCGGTGGTAGTCGACAATATTAATAGCATATAACTCAAAAACACATACACATAATATTAGACGTGTACAGCAGAGAATCGCACGAAATATCGAAGGGAGAGAAAATGGCAATGTCATTCCACCTCGTTTAATTGTGAATAATGTATACACATTTGAATAACCAAAATATATTACCTATATTCTTTCGACTCGTTTCAGATTAAATGTATTATAAGAAAGTGTCATTGCGTTGCGATACCGTATAAAAAATTATTTCGATCGCACCCCCGTTAACGTTATTTTCGACTTTTAAATTTGCGCCAAAGTAATTTTACTCAATTTAATAATTGACAACCGATAAATATTACTCATAAATTTCCTACACAGCACTTCAGAAGAAACTCTACTGTGCCGCAAGTGTATATTGAAAATTTGTTTTCTCATAGGGTCATTTCAGCTGAAAATGTAAATCAAGTCAATTATTTATTTATCTAGTATTGCAAATTCGTCTGTTTTTAAAGACTCTAATATAAACACATTTGATACGCACAAGAAAGATCAGCTCAAGTGCGTACTGTGTACAAAACCATTGAAACACTATCAAAAAATAATAGATTAACAAAAAATGAGACGAATAACTTTTATTGAATTTATTTTTATTATATTATTTTTAAGTTTAGAATAGGGGAAACCACATCATTGAAAGTGGTGGTAGTTTCAGCAGCGGTGGAGGGGTATTCGTCGGAGGAGAAGAAGTAAGGTATGTTTATGTGTGTGTATGTAAACTGTTGTACATGCGCGAATCGAAATACCGCCACTGTGTGCGGTTGCTATAGAAACCATAAGGGATGGCGTGCAACTACATGTCACCCTGGCAGCTCATTATCGACCGTAGGCCGTTCTATGCCTTCGCCCGACGTTTTTGAATATTATATTTATATATATATATATATAAATGTATGTGAATACCTTCACTCCTTTCTCTCAGCTCGTGTATTAATCGCGTGTACCCGCCATTTACGTAATTGCCATAAAGCGTAAAAAAATGAATTTATAGGAGATAATAAAAAAAGTCCAAGTTTATATCGTTAGAAATAATAAGAACAAAAAAAAAAAATGTAAAACAATTTATTGACTCGAATGAAATTCCCTTATTTTTTTTATTTATTATGTTTTAGTGCTTGTCATTTTTTTACCCTTTTAACATGCAAATATACCTTCTTTTCTGTCGTGGCTTGAAAAAAAAAAAACATTGAAAAGATCCTCTCTTTTTTTATGATTGCAATAAAAACGAACAAAGATGTTTCCCGAAAGTGAAAACTTGTATAAATAATTGTATACAAAGTAACGTACGTGTGTCGATGCAAGTAATATAATTTACTTGAAAAACAAACATATCTGAAGGTGTTTGGTTTTTGCCGGTAAGCACAAATCGCCGCCTGCTGCTATTAATAACCCACTTTAAGCTGTTTAAACAAAAGAGGACAGGTTTTACGTTGCAGTTTTCACTAACATAAATATAATCACCCACGAACATTTAGATACCAAAGCTAAGGGTTTATGTGTCTATTGTGCGGCACCCCATCCACAGGGCAGGACCAAACAATACTACTCATCATAAGTTATTTATGCCTATTCGATTCCGTTTCGCTGCGACTACGACTATTTATTGGTTAATAGTTTCCGCTTGTTATGAACGCGTAATAAGAAATTTCGGCGTGTTGGTAATTCAAGTACCTATATCCATTGTGCCGGTTATTACCAATACACTTGAATTTTTTCTTTCGGAAAAACTTTTTGCACTCCTAGTTTTCCCGACAGCTCTGAAAAATGTCTACTCGCATGTTGTTACAACATAAGAGAAATCTATGTAATCTATTACACGAGTTTTCTATTGCGTAGAGTAGAAAAATACCTCTCGAACATTCGGCACCCAACAGCGCACAACCCTCGAAGATGTTGAGTGGTCCATATAATAGCCTTTTGCTTAGCCGTCTACCACTCGAAATCAACTTTCCCAGGTATACCGAAATAATTATTTGGCTTTCTTTCGCAGATGTGGCTTTTCAACCACTTACAGACAACGTACCAGTACAGTACGGTCGATATATTCCCATAACAGCCCACAGCAGATCGCCAATATAAATTTGTCAAAATGTTAACATACCCGGGCTCTGTGTTTTATTTTAAATACTTTACTCAATTGAAACTCGACGTTGTTTTTGAATTAAATCGTACCACTTTTATCAAGTAGGTGCTGTCTTATTTGACTTTTTTGGTTGACATTTTCTGATACACAAAAGAAACTTCTTTAAGATGTCCTTTAGACTATCAATGCTCTTAATTTTATCATTTTAAGTTATTGCGATTACAAGTATAACAATAAATATTTCTGGTGAATTATTTCGAGGTTTATTCGGAACGAAAAATAACAAATTTGCAAATTAACCTAAACTAAATTATATTCTCCGATTATTTTGTAAAATCTATTTTTCATAATTGGGCACTCCATAAAAAAGAGTAGCCAATAATTCAATACAAAGTGACTATTAATTATCTACATGTTGTTCTGTCTACAAATTTAGTAAGTTTCTCCAGTGAATTGATCTAGGAAATACTTTATACATTATTAATTCAGTAATTACTTGTGTAACCACAATAGGTTATTTTTTTTTTAATTACAAACGTGACCTCTAGTGAAGTATAACTCTTTCACAGACTCCTATTGTTCTCGTAGTACGTCAATTGACTTACCGAGTCAGATGAGTTGAAGTTATTTTCATTTTTTTTTTATTGTTTAAAATTTTAAATTACTGTAAATGATCCTACTTCTCGGAACTGACTGTATTTTTTAATACTTGCAATTTCTCGTGCAATCAAAACAAAATGAAGCTAATACCTTTAATATTAAATGGTGAAATAATAATTATTGCAATAACTCGGTATCCTTCAAAATGGTGTCAAGAGAAAAATATTTAATCAAAAATACGATTGAGTATTTCATTAAATTCTTCGAGAATACCATTCTGTCGGGTCTCTTACAGCTGAGATAACAATAATTCATAAAACCGAGAGAAAAAGAAAAAGCTCCATGTCCGGATAGAGAGGACAAAAAGCAACCGGCCCACCGGAAAATCTACCAAGCTTCATGCCACGCCGTCTACCCACGGATATAATATTGCAGCACACTCCCTTAAGCTTTTATTTTGGAAATAATAAATACCCCGTGGTGCCATACAAAGCATTAATACAAGTAATATTGCTAGAACTACAAAACATTTTCGAATTCTACGAGTCAACAACGTCAGATCAATGTTTAATTTTCTGCCCCTATAAAAAAATTAATGTTTAAGGTAAATCACCTTAGATATCTTCGACGTGTCCATATTATTATTTACGCCTACGACAAAAGAATTTAATGTATTTTAGAGATCGCAACGAAAAACCCATCAAGTCTAATCCAAAAGTTCACTCTAATTGACCTGAATGTAACAAAGAAAACTGTTTGTGTAAATCTGTCGAGTGCTTATTTTCGTGTTTGGATCACTTGAACATTGTTTAATTGAAACAAAAATAGGTTCTCTGCATTTGTTTTGTACAACGACCAGACGGATGCCGAATCAAAGTAAAATGTCGCAAAGGACGTGTAAAAAAAAATTGTTGACTGCATTAATATTGTCAAACCTAAAATTATCACAAATAACATCCCCTACCAGTTAGCTGCTATCAACTGCTTCGGTATCTTAGTCGTTAAAAAGTGTAATTTGAGCGTTGCATCTTAAACGAGATACTTATGGATACGACTGGTAGGGGATTTTAGGAAAATAATTTTTCCTCTGCCCTTCTTTTACGTTGTTAATGGAGGTAAAATGTTATACCAAATTACCTACTGTAAGTCTGCTGGCGCTTGTAACGCAAGTGTAATATTATGCAAAATGAGCGTTGTGACGGAATAGTAAATCGGTTATCTCACTAAAATATATATACTCTCCCAGGAGAAGCTCTTTATCTTCCCAGGTCGTCCACCCCTTGCAGATTGTCGAAATGGAATTTTTATCACTACCCTCGCCTTGCCTTTCTACGGTATATGAATTATAACAATATGCATACGGCGTATGTTGAAACGATTCGATCTTAAAAAATAATAACGAAAATAAAATAGCACACCATACTTTTCGACTAGGCGTACACCCCAACGGTTGTGTTGTTTTTGTAGAAATATATGTGTCAGTAGAAAAGCCCGGGTAGAGTATTATTTTGATTATATTACATTAGTCGACGGCGGCGACACGCGACATCTTTTGTCACGCAAAAATCGACTGAGGGATTTGAATATGATAATAACATAATGTGCGTACGTGTGTCTCTCTATACACGAGCAACAGGTCACATAAAGTCACTCCCCCTTAATCCCCCCCCTAGCACACGCATACGCCTTCGACTAGTAGAAAAGATACTGTTTTGTATTATTATCTTGTTAACACTGCACGCGTGAACCTATTCAAAACAAAATAAAACCTGCTACATGTTATTTATTTATATCTTAAAAAGCGCAACGACTGTTGTTTTCCCCCCGTTTTGGACGTTTGTACAAAACTACGGACTAACCTATTGATCTAGCCGGAATTGATACGGGAATAGATTGGAATGTACATAAGTGATAAATCTTGTTTCGGCTAAAAAACACCGCAGACGTTCTCAGATACTGTTCTAATAAATTCTATTGACATCGGAGAGGATTCCGTTGTTATACGTTGCGCGCAATCGCGAAGTGTACTCTTATTATTTTTGCACAAATATATATATATATATATATAATAGTATTATTTTATTTTTGAAACATCAAGTGTTGATCATTTGTTTACTTGTCGGTGAATATTTTTTTTTATCTCTCTGGTTGCAGGTAGAACGATTTGAAAGTTTAGTGATAAACCATTTTAATAATCGCATGGCCAAGTCTACAATGTTGTCCCTTGGGGCTTTTTCATGCATTCCATAAGGCAACGGCAAACAGTTTCATTGTACACCTTATCTGCCTTTAATATATGTGTATATTTTATGCACACTGCGCGGGTCCTTTGAACGCGAAATTCATATTCGATAACAGTTTGGTATATTTTTATTGCGCATCACGTCCACGTTGGATGTTCAATTGGGAATATGATTTGATCCAAATTATCTCATCAGCTAGTGCAATTAATTAGTAAACTGTAAATTATCAAATTATACACGCGATTACTAAAAATTATAGCAATAATTAATGTAAAACTTTTGCATTCAATAGTATTAATTTAACAAAAAAAGTAATATTATTCTCGAAACCATATCTATTAAAACAATATGCCAATCAAATCGAAATATGTGTGAACAAATTAATTCATTCGTATATGTATTTCTTAAAATGGAAATGCTGAAAAGTCGTCGATATTTTTTTTTTTTTTTTGTCTATGACTTTAATGGATATGATTCTGACGAAAATGGAACATTATTATACCGAGTCAACAGGAAATCCGTGTCGATTTTATACGGTGGCGTTTTCTCTCCCTAGTTCCATTGCTGCCGGAAATTTCGTCAACGCTAATGGATTTTACTGAGGCAACCTGTATGTTCACGACCTAATTGCAATTATGACTTGAATACAATGTACACGTACATCGTGCACGATGCCGACACAGACGAGGTTCATGTGCGGCTTGAAATAATAATGATAATATTACGGTACCCAGTTAAAATTTTAATACACTAATCTCCCATCGCCGTAGCCTAAATTCTCTCTTGTGCGCTGTTACCATACTTTTTACCATTATTATTTTCTTCTTGGTCCGCGATGGCCGCCATTGACAGTAGACAAGTGTAAAAAATTGGGCGGTTGTCAACTACGCGACGTCGGTAACAATAAACAGCAGCGAGTACAAGAATAGTCAATGTTTCACATAGTTTGTAATAATTCATGAAAACAAAAAATATTTTCAAAAGCAAATTGAACATTTTCGGTGAATAATTTTAAGTTATTATTTTGCTTAGTTATCGTGTAAAAAGCGAGGAAATAAACGAAATCTTATTTGCGCATACAAACCAACGTCACTGGACAGCTCTTAAGACGTGATAACACTTTGGATTCTTTACACGTGTGACATCGTTGAACTTAAAAACTGTCGTTCCGTTTTGCGTTGACGTTGCTACGGATAATGTTCATCGGTGAGCGACTTACGACGGCGGCACAGACTATTTATTATTTCATTTGAATTCATCATTAACTTTTTTTTTTTTTATCTTCTAAATGATGATCAAAGTACAATAGGTACGATCAATTCTGATGCTGGGCGGATAAGGGCAGGAGGATACTAGGGTGATCTGTGAAAAAACAGCGGCGGCATGTTGCGTGTTTTGAATCGTTTAATCTGACGCCGACTCGCTCGCAGCTATAAATCATAAATAAGATAATGAGCCGAATATACACACCTCCCCATCCCAGCCGCCTTGCCACGGCCCGGCACGCTAACCACTACCGGCACCCCGTCAACGCACCAGCATTGCCATCGTAATGGCAGTACTCGCTGCAGGGATGATAATGATGATGCTGATGATACGGGATAAGGGATGAGAAATAATAATAATAAAAAAAACACATATAATAAACAAGATCAATCGGACTAAAACTAATTGCGGCAATGCGGACGTTTGTATCGAACATGTGTATATTACACAAACAGTGTGTGCCGGTACCTGAGCGCACTTTTAAACGCACCCAGTGCAACCCTTTTGGCGGTTTGTGTAAAGCTAATGTTTTATAAACTCCAATAGTATTGATCATCGTTCTGGTACACGTTAATTGGAGAATAAAGTTGAAATTTCCAACCGACAGATATTAGTCATTATTGTACGAGTAAAAAGCATGCCTTTTTTTTTTTTCGAAGCACGTGTAGTTTGAATTTGTCGGGGATTACAATTTTGTTTTCAAATTATTCCATTTGCGTGTTATTTTAAGCAGCGTCGAGTATAATGCTATCAAAAGAATTCTCATTCCACGTGGCGTTCTCCGATGCTGATTATACACATATACAAGTGAACAACGTACCTGAACAGAGCCTTGGAATTTAAGAGCCTACTAAACTAAAACTCGATTTGCACAACTACTATTACCAAAGTAAAAACGATTTTTCCCATACAATTTTCTTTCAAAGAACAAAATGTACCATTTTTAAACTCATTCATCTTTCATGTATAATTTATGGCAATTCTATAGTTCATTTTAACGGTTGAAAATAATACTATTTTTATTGCCGGCATTTTTTAAATATAATGTTTAACTATATAATATTATCTATACGATATAAGGTAATATAAAGCAACGGGATGTGCAAAAAAAAAAAAGAAATCATTTGGAACGTTAGTTTATATTTATGTGTCGAATTCCTATTTTTCAGACATTTTCCAACTCGAACACGCTGCTTACCAGGTATTTTTTTAAGGTAAGCAGTGTTCAATATCTGTACTCGGACTGCGTGAGACAACTCGTGCAATTCTAAAAACTAGGTAAATCGTACTTAATAACTATAAATTGATAACAATTGAAAACTTATCGATTTTTATAGTTGAACGTTTTTCAATGAAAACATTATTTTTAGCACATAATTTTCATATAAAACTATGATGGAAAAACGTATTATTCACCAAATGCAAAAGATTACATTGAATTTTCGTTGGTATTTTTTGTATTGTTGTATTTCGACGAAATCAATTTAATATTTCAATTATCAGACAAATTAATGTTTTCATTATAGGATTCAATTACGATTTTTTACTATATAGAAAAAATAATGCCACAGAAGGACATAATAACCTTTATTTTTCGGCGTAGCCTTTTAAAAAACTTTGTTTTCCTCTGTTCCAAAATGATTATGTTCACCGAGTGAAACCCTACGCACACGTCATTAGCATCGTAGGACCGGACGTGTCAAGGATACACTGGTGTATTTTTGTTTCAACAAATCACCCGAAGGTCGTCAAAACTTTTGCCTGCAAATTAAATACACTACATTGTTACACACGTGCAAGCAGCTACCTGACTTCAAGACATCCGATTGAATATGCATTTACACGTCATTGCAGCTAAGTAGATGTATAAACAATCTTTATGAAAATATCAAATTGGTTTAAGAAAAACAATTATCTAGTGATGATTTGATAATGACGCTAAAAATTCGTATAAACCTATTGTTTGTGACAAAATGTAATAAAATAAAAAATATTTCAAAAAATAGTCGTACATTGCACCGCTAAAAAAATTAAATATTATCAAAAATGTTAAATTTTATACATTTATAAGCATTTGCGTTAAACCAAACACATGTGATTACTTTCTGTCACGTAACAAAATCAAATTTAATCAAATAAATATGCTGGCAAATCGCGATTTTTATTAATTAACAATGAATTATCGCAGCAACTTTTTAGCTTTATTTAGAAATTATACTTAATTATAAAACAATAAATATTAAATTTTTATTTATTGAGTCTGTGAATTTATCAAATAAAATTTAATTCGTTAAATAAACAATTTCCAATATTTAACAATTCGCAAATATAACATGTCGTCTTTATGTAATTATTTCAGTTATAAATTTCGTATAAGAGAAAATAACTTTGGAGATTGATTTGAAATTTGATTTTGTTGATTAATGTGAAAACTGAAAACAAATTTTGACTGAACTTGTCTCATCTATAGCCTTCTGTACCCATGTAATCTGTCCAAAGCAAGGGAACCATATATGATATATGAATAATATATATATAATATAATATATACCATATATGAATCATTATAATGATATTTATGGTCGGAGGAATAAACTAAAATATTATTAAAAATTGTAAATAACAGAAATATAGACAGCTTTATATATATTATGTACATGCAAGTCGATAATAAGATAAATTTTAATATTAACAGATAAATAGTAGACAAATGAGCTAGAAATTAGTTTTTAATATTTTATGTGAAGCTTAGTCATTAGTAATTGGTTTTAAAACGGTTGGACTCGGTTATCTTTTTGGTCAGTGCCGTTATCATGAGTGGATATTTTACTAATCTTAACATTTTTAAAATTTAAAAAGTTGTAAAGCGTTTATTTTAATGTATAATTAAATATTTCAAAAGTTAATCAAGTCAACATTTTTTTGACCTGCTAGGTAAAAATAAGTTTAATGGGACTTATATTCTTACAAATTTTCCATTAAACTTATTAATCGATAACTGATGAAATATTTTTATTTTTTTGTATTTACTGTAGTTCTACCCGATGAAAACTGTTATTATATGAACTAGATCGACTTTAAAAAGTCGATTAAAAACTTATTATGGTAATTAAAATTAGTATGAAATTTATATTTAATAATTTAATGATGTAATTTGTACGAAGAAATTATAAAAAGTTGTTGTATTGCATTACTTCAATTTAGCCATTGATAGATAGATTATTTTATTTAAAAATAATAAATTATATTGTACTAAATTAAAATTTTTACTGGATATATCATATCCAGAACATAAAAATAATTATACAGTTGTTGGCATTGTATAATTAACGATGTTTGTGTAATTGATCTACTGTAGTTGAAGCTATAAATGTTTAATTAAAAAAAAATTAGTTTTAGACGAAATAAATATATGCGGAATGTTATTTAAGCTAAAACCACCACAGAAGTATCTAGAATTCTGAAAACATATTTTTAATTTAATTATCAATGTTTATAATTTTTGAAAGAAAACGAGTCTTAAAAAAACTATTTTTTAATTGTGAGTAATTTCTTAATAATTGAAATATACAAAAGTGATGTTTAGTAATTTTTAAAACTCAAATAAATTTAATTTTCATGAAATAATTGATATCAGTTAGAATATTCACTTTACCGGAATGTGTTGAGCATAGTGAAAAAGTATTTTGAACGAGCAAAAATCGGTTATAAAGTCTAAAAGCTTAACGCCAACTTTGAAAAATTCTGGGTCCACCATTGAATTATTTTTTAATAAACAGTAACTCGTTGAGTTTAAATTATAGATGCAACATATTAAGCTTGTAACAAAAATGCTTAATGAATTATGTGTCTGTCGAAGTCGACATGGATTTGCTTCATTTTACTCGCTGAAACTGAGTAAAGTGTACTATGTAATACACGTCAATTGAGAGGGTAGGCTCCATAAGCGCAAAAGAACTTTAAAGCTCTTATAGATTCTGATTAAGTGTATTATATGTGTTCTTCGTGCACGTGTACCGCCATTGAAAACCCTATAAACTAGCGTGGGCGGGTGCTTAAATAAAATAAAAAAAGGTTGTCGGTTTAAAAAAAAAAAATCTATTCCATTAAAACACAACCCTCTCTGCCCGTCGACCTGCGGCACTCATTTTATACAGTCTGCTACTGCAGAATCGGCGTATCTTTTTGTAGTATCTGAGGATCTTGCCGTGTGCGCTTAGCTGTCGTATTTTTCACTCTAAACAAATAAATTGAATTTACCCGTTAGTCAGCGAGAAGAAGAGCGGAGCGCACACAGCGGCCGAGGGTCGAGGGCGAACGTGTGTTGGAAACAAATAATGTGTACACAAACTCGAGCTCATGAACACATTCTGCACTGAATGGTGTTATATGTGTTCGGGGGAATTTAAAGTAAAACGGAGAACGCACTCGGCCGAAGAATTATCGAGCTCCAAGGCGGAAAACTTAGCAGAGAATTACTTGCTTACTTACCGCGCGCGCCCTCGACAAGTTAATGTCGACGACTGCCCGTTTCTAAATGGTCTTACTGCGGCGAGTCGTAGGACGTTTGATTCGGTTTACCGCACAAATCCCTGGGCTTTAGGTATTGTACGATAAACACCTTCAGCCCTCACTGTACACTATAGACATACATATGTATGCTTCCATTTCCACAAGGCAAAATCGTTAAACGTTGTTAAAAATCCATTTGGAATAAAATTTATTTATGTATAATGCGCACAATGTTCTGACATTGAGAGCAAAACAAATTACTTGTTTTTTTTTTTAAATGGCTAACATTTCACGGCTTTTCCGATAACAGCTGGGTAAGATCGTATCAATTTTAAACGTTTGAAAAAATGTCCACTTAGTACGCTGATGAGTTGATAAAAATATCTAACTAGATATTAGATCCCGTGTCACTAACTTCCATGTGAAAAACAAACGCACTGCAGCCGTTTACTCTATTGAGTGTACGTGTGTTTTTAGTACACTCTTAACTACACGACAAGGTGTATTTAAAAAAATTACATATATCTATCTGTTGTATAGTGTTACTTTACCAAGGTCATCGATTATTAATCTATTTGGTTTCTACGGTAAAAAAAGTTTCGGCCAAACATGGTCAATATGTCTTGACCGAAATAAACGTCGTGCTGTAATTAATTATTACACCTGACTGTTAAAATTAAAAGAGCATCTTTACGTATCGCAGTAGTCGTCTAATAGTGTGTCTCTAAACAAGTATAGTATTTATTAGTGTCGCTTTTTTTTATTTTTATTCGAAACCTCGTCTAAACGGGTATAATCATTTAGTGTACACAGAGGCGTAGTAAATTATAGGGTTCTGCCGCAATTCTGACAGATGGCCCTTGTTGTGGTGCACACTTCCAATTTCTTTCACGGTCGTTATTTTCTTTACTATATAATTTTCAAGTACATTAATTGAATGTTTTATGCCAACATCGGACAAACACAACGTTTAAACATATATATATATATATATATTGTTAATAAAGTTTCATTATAAAGTATATATATTTTCTACGAAAAGTTGTTGGAAAAACACAAAAAAAATAAGTGGACAACTTTGTATGTATTCGATTAATTGACGAGTGCACACAAATGAATATTTAACAAACGTATCTAACCATCGTTCGACATCATAGACATAATATTGAAAGTACACATTTTGGAAGCTACCGCCGATTACAACTAATACAACGACTTCTGTTAATTATAATAAAATACGCATTCAATTACTAGCAAACTCGCTTGGAGTTGGTAATTAATGAACCGTGTTTGTCTCTGATATCGTTTCCGAGTTTGGAAACAACTTTTGTCAATTTGTCATCCTGTTGGAAGTTTGTAAAAACTATTTGCGTATAAGATGACATATTTCGCAATAATAAACTAATATATTTTCGCCCTCGAAAGCACCGCTCGGGGGAGTACTTATATTTTCATAACCGCAAAATGATTGATGTGCGGTTATTAATCTTGGAGTGTCGATCAATATCGGAAATAAGCACCCTCGGACATCTGTATTATGTGTGTGTACAGTTCGAATATTAAGTATTTACTGTAGAAACCAGCGGGGTTTTGAATAATGTTATTGAACACCATCCGAACGTTACGCGCCCACGGTGGCGGTATTTCGATAAAAATTTAAAATTAAATTCGTGTGGTTTTATTTTTTTTTTTTTGTCGCATCATCGGTTAATTAGAAACCAAACGGTCGCTCGGCGATGGCCAAAGAGAGAGATGGAATCGGTGAGAGCAAAGTGCGATGAACGGAGGAATGGGTTAGAAGAGTACGGGGAGGGTGCAGTGTGTTGGAGATTAGGTATATAGCAGCGCGTAGACGTTTCAAAAGAAAATTGAACGAATTCTTAGCAGTACACGGACGGCAGACTTGGGTTCGCATTAGTCACGCCGCCGAAATGTCATGGAAAAATGGACGATGTGAGAAGATCGGTCGAGTCGCTGTAGAATACCACAACAACATGTATACGCACACACACACACACATGCTCTGTTAAATGTGTTATACAAAAGGAAAAAAAAATATATGTATAACGATTTAGAAGAAAATCGACCGTGGCCGCCGATAATTATTATTATCGTTACTTTTCAAGTCCGTTACGTGAGTTACACACAAAAACCGACGGACACAATTTTCTATTAGGTGTAAAAATAATAGGCAGTTTTGCGGACAATTTTTCAATTTTAATTACTCACTTCGTTGTCCGGTAACATTACACAAAATTACTAATCCAGACAGGCCAGCAGATTTCGAAAGTGACTTTTTCAGAGACAGTGTCACCGACTCAAATTCGACGGTTATAAGCAGAAACTAAACTGTTAAAATGTCGAGGGGCAATCAGACGTGTATAGGGTTGCTACTTTCGCGAATAGGCCACGTACACTGTATATTGACTGTGTCGTGTCCCCCGAGGGCACTATATAAGGCCGTCAGAGCATCGTGTCACACGGATATGCGAAAAAAGTGACGGCACGTTATTGTTTGTCTAACCGACGTAGGATGTTCCCAAATAATAACGATTACGCCGGAAGCCCAGTTCCGGGAGGATCTCTTAATTTATGGACTAATACGGACATTTTTCAGTAGTCCAGTTCGTATTTTCTACCAATCCCCAGGCACAGCTATTTTCGGTATTAGCGATTTTAGATTTGAAAAATCAATTTTTCGACAAGTTATTCTTTGCCACGCGTAATTAAGTTACGAATTTTTTTCTTGACCAAAACAAACGCGAGACAACTTGGACGATTCTATTTATCACCATAAACTATTTTCTACAGAAGATAATAAAAATGTTGCGCACACGAAATATATTTTGTCGTAATACAATACTGGCTCTTTTAAATTATTATTCATTAATGAACAATATTCTTTCAGTGATATAAATTTGATTTCCTCAAAGAAAACTACATACTTGTTTAGAACTTTTTTGTGCATTTTGTACCGTTAGTCAATCAGATTTACACGGTAATATTACAGTAATTAATAATTAGTTAATAAATCTGTGCAGTTTCTTTTGTAGTGTGCTTCTTTTTGATGTTTCAGCTTTACAAAAGACATTTATCGGATTTCTAACGCCGCAGAAATTAACAAAAACCTCGACGAGTTTCAATGAATATTTACTTTCTAGTAGTGATGAGAAGTATCGAATAGTGACTATCGAACTATACTAATTTATACTAGAAATCTACGTATACGTTCTATTTAAGCATAACGGTTTAAAAAAAACATATAAAACTCATTAATAGATAAACAGTCTAAAAAATGATTTATTATTAAATGTTGAAAATCTTGTACTTGAAAAATTAAAGTATTAATTCATTTTCAAAAATACTTCTCTTATGGTCAGCGTTGTAATTTTTACAATTAATTTCATTTTAAATATCAGCCGTTTGACTTAAATTACAATTTTTGTTTCTATTTTATACTTATGGAAAATAAACGATTTGTAATTATCATTAATACTTTTTTAATCCTTAAAGATGTTCTAGCGATGATGCAAACTCTAATGACTGTAGTAAAACCTAATCTGGACACCGTTTGAAAAGAAATAAATGAACCTCTTTTCTAACCGAAACGTTGTAATAAATCTATTGATACCTAAAACAATAAATTAATTTAAAAAAATTGGTTATTCAAATTCATAATGTCTTACCTTTCAACCCTATCGCTTTTACATGAATTCTGGAGAGTCATATACTTAAGATTATACAATACTGTACAAAGACACTACATTTGTTTTATTATTATAAACTTCACGGTCCTTTTGATGACCTAAAAAACGAAATCTATATTATGATACGGCCTACGCTTAATACCACAAGTAGTAGTAATGGTAGTACTACACTTTAAAGAGTGATCGATTTTGTGTAAGACATTCATTTTCTCAGAAAATATTGAAAATATTTCATTTTTACAAAGAGAAAAATTATTTGATTCTAAATACTCTTTAATATTATGTTGTCAAAAAAATTTGTTTTCATCCTTTTAGATGTAAAAACTTTAACTTTCGTTTGATGATATGAAAAAAAAAATTACAAACAATTTTGTTCCTGTAATGTTAACCGTTTGCATTTTAAAATCTAAAGTAATAATTATCATCAATTTGGTTTTCTGTACAGGAGGCAATGATGATACGTTTCGATGGGCCACAAATTATTTTTTATCATAGTTATCAATAAAAATGTTCCACATCGGTGGCTGATAATGTGCGATAGTAAACTTGTATATTAGTCAATGAAAATTAGTTCATGTAACAAAATGATTTCTGTTATTTTTAACAATGAAATATCATTAACGAATTGATATTACTAAACATACAGACATAATTTATCTAAAATAACAAATGAAAAACCGATCGGATAAAATGAAAAATAGGAGCGAAATTATTTGTATTTTCTCTATAATATTGTCAAGTTGAAAATTGGGGTTCCTATTAAACAAAATGAGAGTTTAGTTTTTTTAACCGCTGAAAGTTGGAAAAAATAATTATTTCACTACGTAGAGGAAAACAATTTTTCCTCCACGAAAATAAATATTTTCAATCGTTTCTGGGAAAACGGGTGTCTTACCTAAAGTCGATCACTGTATACTAGTACTACTACTGGGACATCTAAAATTCCAGAGAACACGACGACAAAAAAATAACAGTTACCACGTGTCCGCGGACCCGTGAACCGTTTAATTAAGATCCGGACGGAGTAATCGGTGAACGTTATCGTAATTACAACAGCAACGGTTCTGGTTTACACAGGAAAACAACGGATACCCGAGACGGATGGACAAGAAATAAAAAATCTTCATAATATAATGATAATGTACAGCACCCGATCCGCTTTGACGGGCATTGCTTCGGTTTGTTGTTCCTGAAGCCGTCGTCGCCTCGGTTGATGGTTGATTGCTCACACTGATTGAGATGTCTTCACCGCCACTATAGCGATATCCAAGAGAAAAAAATTAATCGACCTTTATCCAGAACTGTATACACATCGGCTTCCTTAATAATGCATACGCTTTTCATTCGTTTCTATAATGTCCCCGATCGATACCGAGTTAAAGTACTTCACAACGACCTACTGTCAATTACTTGAAACTATACACACACCTCCGTTTTCGGAAAACTTGAATGTTAATTAGCGTATCCTCAGTTCATTTGCTGTTTGATTCAAAAATCAATATCGGTCACCAGTGTTGTTTCATCAACATATATTCTCACACCCTCGACTTTTTGAACCTCCTTAACACCGTACAACCATATTTGATAAATGTGAAGTAAACACGGTGACTGAAATTAAACGATTTTTTTTTTTTTTCATAGAATAAATCACCAAACCTAAACTTTTATAAACCTTTAAATACTAACATTTCAAAAAGTGATAGTATAAAACTGATTATTGACCGATCAACATTTTTTTTAAACTATTCTCTATTTAATAATAAAAAGAATAATACGTTTTTCACTTAGCTTTCGAAAGTTACCACCAAAATCTCCGTTTAGAATTAATTGTTTACATTTATATTAATGTTTTCTACAGTTCATACAAATAAATCAAATTTGAATCAGTACATTATTATGAAAAATCATTATTTGATGAAAAAATGCAACATTTTTATACATTGGCGAGAAGAAGAGTACGGCCGAGAAGTACTGATCCAAAAGCTGTTATAGACCAGTAATTTTCTTAATTTTATATAAGTGGATCATTTATTATTTTATAACCTAGTTAAATATTTAAGTTTAAACTTAAAGTATAAACTAAAAAAGTACTTAGCAATGTATAGATCGAGAAGTATAAAAAATAACCAAAAACAAATTTCCTTAACATAATTATTATTTTAAAAGAAATAGAGTGGGGTGGCTAATGTTAAAAATATCATACTGTATATATTTATACAAATTGCACTGAATGGTAGTACACAATTGGTCGAAGAGCGCACTTGACGTTTCATATTAAAAGACTTAAGGTGACTTCGGAGTAATCAGCCACGTGAACCTAAAATTACATTGAACGCCTATAGAAATAAAAATAATTGACTTTTAAGTTAGTTTATGAAATCCGTAGTGTATATTAATATAGTTTTTAGAGCAGATATACAATGAGAATAACTTCTACTTAAAAATAATTTTTCAAGTCAGTTTAAATGAATAAAAGCGGCCTTTGACAAATAAATCAACATTTCTTGTAGAATTTCTAACCAATATAATCTATGATCTGTCAAAATCATATTTTACAATAAACTTTGTGGAATTATATTTTTTATTTAGTTTTTAAATATCCCCTTTGCAAATTAAATTTCTATTTATTTCGAAAACTATAGTCGTATAAGGGTTAACAAGAATAACCAAACTCTGGTTTCGGTAGATGAAGTGCTATAAATAGACATGTAACCCCCACAGGATTTATGTGTGGGTTGAATGTCGTGCGTAACTGTGGTGGTCGTGTTAAACAAGACGTTTCCAGACAAATTAATGTTTGCCGTGTGATTTAAACAATATTTACAAATGCACACACTCAGACCACCACCTATCCATGTGTTAGATAAAAATCTTTGAGAGGTAAATACACGTACACAAACGGACGAGCCGATGGCAGAGGCACTTTTTCGACGTTCAGTTCGACCCTCATCGAGAGCCGCTCGCGATAAATCAGAGGTTTAGGGTTTGCTGTGACATGTTTCTCAGAAGAAACGGGTAAATTGGTCCTGGAGACCTTGATGGCACACTGCCCCGACGACCACCGCCTACCACTGACTGACCACCACTACCTGCAAAGTCCTACGCTGTTGGAATATGACAGTGCGATGTGAAATATCGTCGAAGAAAAAACTAGACCAGTCGATACCGTTAGAGGTCTGTGCCGTCCTTGTCGACTAAAATTTTTATAGGCTCTTTTTTTTTTTTTTTTTTTTCCCAGGAGGTCCTAGAACACAGTTTTAAGGTCACGTAGTTTTTTCCCGTCGTCGAGTAGGCGCCTTCGTGCAAATCGTAGTCATCTAAACCCTCAACGGACCTATGATACGCTCCAAAGTGTACACGACGTTTTTTTGGTAACATCTATGGAATCTAGTTAGACAAATAATGTCGGTGTAAACCAATTTCAACGAAAAAACCCGCAGAACATCTACTCTCTCTCTACAAGTTTATTTCATCAAAGTTGTACGACTATAGCCGTACACATAGTTTGAAATGTACTCTGCAAGTGTCTTTGCTTTAGTCATTTGTATTTCTAATTATAATTTTTTACTGAACGTCGCTGTTGTAACGTGATTGGCGTCTCCGTTCGTCAGACTACCGCTAATGATGTTTTTTCAGACCACCGCTGTGCATAGAACACAAACAAATAAAGGCAGTGTAGGTATTTCGCATTGTTTTCTCTATCAACAATATCCGCTCCCGTCCAACAGCGCGATGTCCCGGGCAGGCTTTAGCGGATAGAAGGAAGAGATTTTTTTACCCTAATACTTTATACCCACAGATATTATCTTACCGCGCAAAAAAATATATCCTTAAAAACTTGAAAACCCAATAATATTCGGATAAGTCCATTTTTTTTTTTTTTTTAATACCTTGTGCACAACAAAAAACGGTTTTACAACTGTATTTCGTGAAGGTTTTTTTTTTTTATAAAAAAACAAATCTTTTCGATGATACCATTTTTGAAATACGGATGGTTTACCCATTTTTGTCCATCCGAAGTTTATGGGCTCCAGTCGCCAAAAAAAGAAACGTGTCTACTCCTCACATTTAATCAAACGTTTCGAAAATGGGCCGTCCAAAGTCGTATGACGTGAAACCGTTTATGAATTGCCGAGATCTCAGTGCGCACATCAAATTACAGGTAACGACCCGATCAATGTTTTTTTGGCAATTACAGTGCACGTAATTGAAATCCACAGCATCCCGAGGGTGTGAAAAACCGGTTAAATTCTGTTGGCATGATCTCGGCAATCGATTTGATTAACGTTATTGAATATTATACTCACACGTCATGTGCTGCCGCCGACTAATAAGCCGGTGATTAGGTATTGGCGTGACAACAAGTGTGCAGTGCCGGCGACGTCGGATCGCGTGAAATTCGTAAAAATGAAGAAAAAAAAAAATATATCGAAATTATTCCATCACCGGCTGTGCTCGCGGCCAACGTCTCAGGTAGGATATTTCCCTTCGTTCCCTTGGGACCTGGAGCTCGGGTCGTAATAACGTATAAATCCGCGGTGCGGATACCGAACCATCGATCGGATACATAAGTATGGCATGGCGACATTTCGAAAGCAATAATATTTTTCCAGGGCCGATACTCCCACCGGGTGGCCCGGGTCCTTAAAGGTTATTTTTTTGTCGTCTTCACCTCGCGTCCCTAGCCAACCAACCGCAAACTCAATTTCGTTCGCCACACGAATTAGGTACATAAAATCCAATCCTACGGCAAGTACCACGAAACGGATATAACACGAACTGTACCTAAGTTCGCACGAATGAAATTGCAATTACTTCATTAGAGAGTTCAGACTCCCTCCGACATATTTAAGTTGGCAGTTTCAAGTCAATCGTCATCTATGCGTATCTAATAGTTCTAAACGACTTTTCTTTTGCCTTTGACATATAACGATGCCCACAGATTTGTAACGTCAACTCATGAAGACTGCATCGAACAAAGTTTTACATTGGAAAATACTTCCAAAAATACGAACCGCATGCGTGCCGGTCACATGAAACAAAGATTATTTTCGGCATTTTGCGTGTCTCAATCAATTGTGTATCGGTTTTTGATAAAAAAAAATACGTCTTCCAAAATACTCCTTGTGTTTTATATTTCCAGCGGGCATTAGTTGCCGCCACAACAAACGACTAGACTACTCATTATACGCACAGTTTTGGGCGAGCTACCACTTAATATTTGGGCGGAGAACGTCTCATTACGGCAGTCTGCCGTTCATTCATCTTAACATGATAGTGTTCATCAATACTCTCTCTAATAATCACTTAACCCTTGTACATATGCCAAATGAGAATAAAAACACTGCCGTTACATGAAATGAGCGAGAAAAAATCTTCCAATCAAATCGACTTATTCATTACTCCAGACACATCGAAAATTGGTAATAACTGGTCACAATTTAAACATTTATTTTCTTGGAATATGCTTGTTCCAAAATCAAACATTTTATATCCTAAAAAGAACTCGTTAAAAATACACTATCAGCAATGGAAAACTTATGCAAAGTCTTCAAAGTTCAAATTATACAATTTCTCTACGTTCATTCATTTATTTTTGTAATGTATAAACCGCTTTTGGTATGGCTGTTTCACTTGTTACAAATACCTTTAAATGTATTCATAATCCTAAATGCAATTATAAATTCTTAAGTACAAAGTTTCTTTTCTTTTCGTACTATTCGATTGTTAGAATTTAATTATTCGATAAAATTCGTGTACTAATTATATATTTCCAATCGTTCGTAACAATTTTAACTATTTATTAATAATTTTTTAAATATTTCATTTATTACAACTATACGAGTTTCACAAGAAGATCATTTTCGTAGAAAACCATAAAAATCAACATGCTGCTTATTGTATTATGAACACTGTACAATAATAATAGGTAGACAACCTTATACGTTTTTATAAATAGTGATGCACAACAAATAAATAATTATAAAAAATATGATTATTAATAATTCCATATTACATAATATTTATGCATTTAATATTATATAAAATTGTTCAGTAAAAATAACAGACCAGTCGAATCTGATTGCAAACAATTAATTAATAATTTCGGAGACGCGTACATGTTGTGATAACAGAATAAATTTTTTTATAAATCAAAATAAAATCGTTTTGACGGCTTGTCTGCAATTTAACCTTACGCCAGTGTATAACAAAAAATGTACACATCAAAGCTTTTTTTACTGTTATACTTATCACTGTTAGATTTCAATCTTTACGAGTCCCAAATACAACTTACATTATCTACTAGAGATACTGACCGTATATTAATGTGTCAGTATGTAGTTTTTAATTTTTATATATTATTGTATTGAAATTAAACCTACCTCGTATTGTAATAATTTTGTTAACGAAATATTATACTAAATAATTAATTTTCGATGGTTACTTTTATTGAATTTTGAAGTTACTGATTTTTAAAGGACTTAAAATGCTAATTTTACGTACTTTCTTAAAATTTTACCATTAAACATTTATAGTAAATTGTTTGTTCTAATTATATTAACATAAAAAAATATCTCAAAAGACAAATCTCTCTGCACTCGACTCATTGTAATAGGTAATAATTTGCCTAGACTACTAGCAAAATGTAAAGCAAAACTATTCATTCATTTCGAAACACATTAATTATTTATTAAGTCGGTAATAATAAACTGAATTAATTGACAATAGACGGATACTTCAAGTAGCCGAGGTAAATAGAAACATTTTTTTAGTCCATTTAAAATACTTATTTATTAGTTATTGTTAGTTACAAATACATTTTTATGCGATTAGTGCTATAATTTTTTTTATAAATTCTGTTAATATATTAATGTTTTGCTTTAGTTGTATAAATAAAAAAAAATACAATCTCATAATTCAGACGCGATAATGGAAGATCTGTAGGTACAAAGACGTTATATTTTATATTTGTGTTTTTTATAATATTTTTTAGTTATAATTCAGGGTGCTACAGTACGGTCGCTTTCTGGTCTTCGCTGCCACTGCATAAATCTATTCATACATCTTTTAATTGATAATTCCTTTTGATATTTTATGGTTTTATACTCCAAAAGTAAATTTCTACATTTTATCAACATAAATTAAATTGGTTAAAAAAAAAAAGTATTAGTTGTAAATTCTACAGCTTAATTGTAGGAGTGTAAAAAACATTGCAGGTTAGAAAACTTTAAATCGCATAAATGAATTGACTAACAATAGTAATAATTATCATAAAAACCATCGTTTTATTTACATTTAGGTGTAAAACTATAGATTTAAAAGTAACTATTTTCGAGAGAAAACATGTAATGAGTAAAAAAAAAAAGTCTTAAAGACCCGCACTAAATTTGTCTGACTAATCACGTTCTAAATATAACGACAAATGATTTTGTCAATTGGGCGCGGACGGTACTCGGACACGATTTTAAAATTTACAAAAATAACTCTATCATCCCTCCCCCGTAGTTTTAGCTTTGGCACCATCCTGTAAATGATCTTTGAAGTTGGTCGTATAAAAATAATGTACAATTAACAATCGACGGAAAAGATGTTTTACCCATTTAAACCATTGTGTCTGCATTAGTTAATAGAGCTACAATAATAGTATGTACATATTTACCTATTATACAAGTGGAACGGTAAAAAACGCGACAGGTTATGGAGGTCACGTTATTACCTATACAATGAATAAACCATTGTTGCGTGCACCGCGACTGATAACGCGTATTCCAAAATGAGATGCACACAACACTAAAAAAACCGTCCGTGTTACGTGTACGTATCCTTTGCCGCGGTGAACACATTGGTCGCGCATTTTCGACACCGAATTTACTGGCCAGAGAAAAAAGGGTCCGGTTGACGACTGTTCCGAGAGTTGATAACGTGAATTGCGTGGGAGTTCAGCCTTTTTTCGATTGCCATAAAACAGTATCGAATCTCGACTGTAATTCAAAACGGTACGAATGAGTCGAATTCGTTGGCGATTATCAAACGACTGTCAAGTTCTCGGTAACAGAAAATCGTGCGAAAGTGCGCTCTGGTTTAAAGTGAAGAGCTCGCGAATTGATCCAACTGTGAAACTACACCGGAAGGCGATTGGTGCAGTTCATTTAAAAAAAATTCCAAGTCTGTTTTAAACATCGTGTTGGGCGCAGCACTGAAGAACGCGTTTTTTACCGACCCACCAAGACAGTCCAACAAGAGTGTAACAACCACATATGATTGTCCGACACTATAATCGCAAGAGAAAGCATGGCCGGCCGGTAGCTGTGATTAATGACTGCTAATTGCAGTTCGCAGCTGCCGTTGCAGCAAAACTTTTACACACGTACACACATTCCGGTACGGCGACTTTTTAACGGCAAATCGATCGATACACGTGTAATACAACAACGTGTGTGTGTCTGGTTTTTGTCCGTCCAAAACGAACAATTACACACGATTAGACGGAGTCGTGTCGGCTCGACGATTGTGCCTAATGATAATTCGTTATCGTCGATCGTGATTTACCACAGTAATAATCGCATAATGATCTACGCCCAGTAATTGTCACGTTGACACACAGTCGATCGGACCGGGTGTGGTGATCGATACGATTGCGGCCGTGGCAAAACTTCGGTTTCCGTTTAAATGTCAACCGCCAGTGTAAAAAACCCAATTGTTTTTCGCCCCGTCTTTTGACAGACCGCAGTGCGCATATTTTACCGGATGCGTTCCCCTCCGGCCGTTGCAAGTTTACGAAACTCTTAAGGACGCACGACAAACTCTCGCCGTTACCACGAGGGGAGGGAGGGCCCGTTGGTCAAGTCCACGACGGGTTGTCGTTTTTATAGATTTCTAAAAAATATATTCGTTTCGACCGATGGTCTCCGTCGAGTGATCCCAAGCCGATCGTCATGACCATTAGCCCGCCCCTACACACACTAAACGATCGTGGTGTCGGTCACCGTACACATTAGACGTACGGGCCGCAGTGGATAAAAAAACCGATTCACATGCACGAGAAATCATTTTTCATCGAATCGTCAAGTGGCGGCGGCGTCTCTGTTCACGCAAACTGCACCCAACCGCGAGGCGCGCACACACGAGGTTTTTTTTTTTTTTTAATTGATATTATTGTTTATTATCATATACATTATGAGTGGTGAGAAATTGGGTGTGAAACGTTTCATTAATCACCCTGTATAAAAATAAAAAACCACAATGGGAAAAAAAAAGAGGGGTGGACAATGAATGCCAGGTGCTCGGCGTGGTCGGCCGTCGCGGTGGACTGTCAGCCAGCGTGCGTGGAAAATTTTCGGTTTTTTTTTTTATTATTTCACCGTAAAAAAACATACACGCCGTAGACAACACCTCGTTCACACATGACGATGATTTACGCGCGTCAAACGCGTGTGTCATGTGCTCGCGATCATACGCGAGTGGGGGAGGAACGTTATGCGTGTAAAGGTATTACGATGAAAAGGACAAACAAATAGAAATTAATAGAAGGAAAAAAAAGTCAGTCACGCGACAAAAACGCTGACAAAATTACCGGCTCGTTTTTTTAACCAAATTACATACGAAACCGTTTGGCGTCACATCATTAATTTGCCGTTGAACGTATACGTGCGGCCGCAGACGGACCACTTCCTGTCCTACGAACAGCTTTGGCCGGATTATGCGTATTAAACTGTGTTTTTTGTAGTACTGTTTGTATTCACGGTGTGTGATATCACCGGTGTAAAAATGTGTCTCGCATATCGTCTGTCCGGACCTCGGAGAAACGACATTTTCTGAGCCATAAAAAAAAACCGATACTCGGTATTCTGTACTCGTATCACGGGTCGGTGTACCTAAACCAGTGTCGTGTGCGTATCCAGTGTTCGGGTAGTTTCCACTTGTTTGGGGTACCTGGCGATACCGCCGCGTCACGTGTGACGAGCGCGAACGTCCAGGTAAATTGACGTGATTTTCCAACGGCTACTGTCCAAGTGCCGCTGTCGACTGGGCGCTCGTACAAGACGCGCCAAATGGTCGTGTACCCGTGCGCTCTTTTTTCCTACGGGCACTGCGTTGTCGCTGTCCGCAAACGCTCACCACTACTGTCTGCGGCTAATCCACCGCACAAGTGTATTCTGTCGGCCGAGAGAACGCTCAAAATGCATTTGTATCTTTATGGCGGCCAAGGTCGCAGCACAATTAAGTACTCGCGTGTACACATAACATATTAAACTATTATCATTATTATTATTATTATTATTATTATTATGTGAGGCGACCCGACGTATTCTGCGACTTCTATTGTACACAAACCACACTGACCTGCAACAAAGTTGTACTCGCAGTGTAAAATCACACGTTCCATTCGAGTGCATCCATTGACACGTTGTATACAAAGTACAATCGACTGCTCTTTTTTCATCATTATCACACTGTGTATCGTTTTCACGAGTGAAGAATCGCCGAGAATATGATGCGTCTTTTTTGTGATGTAAATATAATTAAAAATCAAGTGTCGCAATGCATATGAAAATTATGATTTTGTCGAGTGCAGTACACAACTTCATTTAACGCGCACAATAATCGCGACTATACTCGTACGCGCCATTTAATTCGTTTTCAAGTATTCCGTAAAAATGTATTTATAGTAAGTCATTACTGTGTTATTATTACACGCGATATGCAAAGTTTTTTTAGTTACAATTCTAATGCACATATTTATTCGTAATTTATTGACAATGCGTACAAGACATACATCACAAAAAAAAACATCACGTACGAAAATTATAAATTAATTAAATTATACATACATATATGTATATTATAGTGTATATACGATATATTCGTAAATGTATCGTTGTTTATTGTTTCGAATCAAAATATATGGAAATAGAAAAAATTATAGAAAAATATTCATTCCAAATCAAAACGTTTGAGTTGTACTGGACTTGTAAAATTCACCGAGTCAATTTTGATTTACAATACACTTACATTAAGCGTTGCCTTTTAATTTACAAGGAAAACATTGTTATGGTAACATGTTTTTAATTGAACTCCTTCGGCTGTTTTGACATTACTTAATCATTGCTATCGATAAATTTAAAAAAAAACAGTCGTTTTTCGGACGAATAACTTTTTAATTTTTGGGTAACTATACGTACTATGTATATATTAGTGAAAAATATATTTTTTTAAATTTCCTACATAAATTGGGACGGATACGACAGGGGTCGCGATGATGTCTTTGAGACCGTTACGGTAATGGTGAAGTGCAGGGGAACGGTCGGGACACGCGGTAAAAGCAAGGGGACGGGTGGAAAGGTTAGGCGCGCTGGTCCGGTAGTTGTGGCGGGCGGCACCGGCGTGTGACGTCTCGGCTCCGGATTGGCCACGGAGGCGGGACAACAGGGAATCGATATACCTGCGGCAGTGGGGACACCGTGGCGACGGATCCGAGACTCCAACGCCCGGCCACCGGAGCCGCCACTGCCGAAGTGATAGTATTATTACGGCAGCCGTTCCTTGACGACGTTGTTCGTTCGTGCGCGCGTATGTCAGTGTTTAGTTTTACGTTTTTTCGTTATTATTATTATTATTATTATTTAATTCTTCTATCGTACGTCGTTGTTATTCCATCAACCTTGTAAACGGCAGTGCGCTCGTGAAAATACATTGTCAAATCGAAACGCAAACTCAATTGTGCAAAGCACTTGAATTTTGAATGATAACGCGACCCCGTACGTGTCCAGTGCTTATGCGCGTGTATGTTGTGCGAACTTGTGCGTTTTACATCAATTAGTGTTGTCCATCAACGACAGTGTTCCGTAGGTAAACGCGAACGCTTCTAGTCGTCCGCAACGACGGCGATAATGTTAATGGATGCCGAATTGAAGAACTGCTCAGGTTTGCTGGGCAACGCTGGCGGCGGACACCACGCTGCTGCCGCGCACATGGGCCACGCTGCAGCTTACGGTAACCTAAACCAGATGGGTATGCTGGCCGGTATCGGTCCGGCGGGTGTAGTGCTGGGCGGTCAGCAATCGTTGTCACCGCCACCGCCGCATCACCAACACCATCAGCAGCAGCAGCAGCAGCAACACCAACAGCAGCAACAACAGCAGCATCATCATCACATGCAAGCCGCTCATCACCAACACGCGGGTCACGGCGGTGGACATCTACAGTTGCCTTCGCCCAATAACAATAACGGATCGGTCACTAACAACAAAAATCAACAGCAAAACGCAGATCGCGTCAAGCGACCCATGAACGCGTTCATGGTGTGGTCCAGAGGCCAACGTCGGAAAATGGCCCAAGAGAATCCAAAAATGCACAATTCGGAAATCAGCAAGCGGTTGGGCAGCGAATGGAAAATGTTAACCGAAACGGAAAAGAGACCGTTTATCGACGAAGCCAAGAGACTACGGGCCGTGCATATGAAGGAACATCCTGATTACAAGTACAGACCCAGACGTAAAACAAAGACGCTGATGAAAAAAGAAAAGTATCCGTTACCCGGTGGCGGCGGAGGTCCGCTATCGCTGGGCGGAGGCGGCGGGCCCGGAGGAGTCCAGTCGGACCCACGAAACGCGGTTTCTCAGGCGTCCGCAGCCGTCCAACAACAAATGGTCAACAGCGGCCGTGAGCTGTACCACCAAATGAACGGTTACATGCCCAACGGTGGTTTTAGCATGCACCATCACGACCCCAATCCGTATGCCCAACAGCCGTACGCTTCGGCCCATATGGCAGCTGCCGCGTCTCAGGCCGCAGCAGCCGGTTACCGGTACGACATGCCCCAGATGAACAACAACGCGGCCGCGGCCGCTTCGATGCACTACCTCAACGGTAGCTACAACCTGTACTCGGATATGAACCAGTATCAACAACAAGGTCCGCCGTCCACGTCGCACAGTCCGGACAGCATCAAGTCGGAAAGGATCACGCCACCCGTCCAATCCGGCGGCCACTCGCCGAGTCCCAGGCTGTGCCAGCAACAGCAGTCCGGTGGAAACGGACAACAGCTACACCAGCAACAGCAGCTCGGCAACAGCAGCGATCTGTTACGCATGTACATGCCACTCGAATCCAGGCTGTCGGCTGCCGGTGGTGGCCACAACCCGTACCTGTCACAATCGGCGGCCGTAGCGGCCGGCCACCAAGTGCACGGTCAGAATCTAGTGCAACACCCTCATTCCATGTCGCCGGACCTGCAAATGAGCCATCTCAACCATCACATGTAATCACCGTCCCGTGAGCCATGTGTAAGCCATATACATTATAAATATATAGGTTATTATATACATATAAATATATATAAATACGTTTATATAAAATTAAATAGATACCTTTTTTTTTTTTTTTTTTCTAATTTAATTCCGCCAGTACATAGCGCGTACTATTAACTTATTTTGTAACGCCCGAAAAAACAAAACTGTAATAAAAGTTATTAAGACAATTGTTTATTATTATTTTATACTTTTTTTTTATATATAGATATATATATATATATATATACGCTTATTAAACTCGTGTTGGTGTTGTTTAACAATAGTGGCGATAATAACGCAAAATAACACATTCTCTCTGAAAAACTATGTGTAAAAAAAAAAAACACAACACAAATTTCTGGATGATAATAATGATAATAATAATTATAGTGTAATGGTAATAGTATTTTTAGTTATATTGCCAAATTATTTATTTAAACCGGCAGCCTTTTGTGTAAATTTGTTTTGTACTTGGTACACAAAAGAGCGCCGAGCGAACTTGACTACAACAATTTTATTGGTTTCGCTAAATTTTCTTGACCTTTCTAGTTGTTTTTATTGTTACAACTAATAACAAATACGCGTTTAACTCTTGTAGTACTTACCAACTACGAGCCTCGAGGTTGTGCCATAAACTAATAAGAATTATTATTATAATAATAATAATAGTATATGTAACATTATGTTGTTATTATTAACGCCGCCGCGATTGATAAATTTTTCAGAAATTATCTCATTTTAGTCGGCGGCCGCACTCCAATTAAACGGCCGAAATTCTCTGCTCGTTTCTAATAATAATAATAATAATATTTAACATATTTGTCTCTGATTTCTCGACCGTCGTGTAGTGCGTGTAAATGGTGTACCGGTTTTGTGTCGGCCACTGACGTTCAATGTAATAATATTGTTATTTATTATTAAACACTATGCACTCTGACCAAATCGGGGGCGGGTTTTTATTGCCGGCTGCCAAAGGGGATGGATAATCGCCGACCCAATGGGTTTATTATTATTATTATTATTCTGACGATTTAAATCGTCCACAGTTTTTTTTATGAATAATTACACGAGGTTTTCCGATGTCAACAACCGACAGAAGTTTTCTACTGTTATCGGTCGGCATCGAATCAAATACCGACGTCGACAGTAAAAATAGAACCCGTTCCGATTTTTACCTGAGAATCGCTAATAATAATATCAAATTTCCGTTTCGTTGCACAAGTCACGACACATTTTGTGAATCTCGTTGTTTGACCGGATTGACTTTCGACACGACTACGAACATGTCGTGCAAACGATTGACATTTCAACGCGAAAAAATCATTTTTCGCCTCCGTTTTGGGGCTGCGCGTCTCTCTTAGCGGTTCGAAACAATATGTTTTCTGTGCCATTATTTTTTTATATTTCTACCACTACTATTATTATTATTATTATTATAAAAAATATATTATTATCATTATTTAACGTTAGAGCTGTGAACACGAATCATCAGCAACACTCCCCTCCTGTACTGTTTTTATTTTTTACACGAGCGTTGTTGTAAATCCAACTGCGATCACTATGATGTACAATACATATTTTTAAAAAAAGTATTAATAGTAATTTTTAGTTGATAATATTTGTGTAAATAATGTTGTGTCGTGATTAAGTGATAATGATATTTTGAAAAAAAAATAAATACAACAATTAGGGTATTAATTATTATTAACTTTTACAATAAAACTTACCACGTTATTTTATTTGTTTTTTTTTTCTATCAACACGAGTAAAAAGATATTTAAATTAAACTGCAACGCGCGTTCAACTTTAATCCGATTTATTTTTTCTGTTTTACAATATAATACCAACATGAGTAAATTATTAACGATAAATTCTGTTACAGTCTGCCGGTATAATTTTTTTGTTAAAAATTTATCTCATTTATAATTTTCGGACTCTGTATCTCCTAGCGTTATAATAATAATAACATTATTATTTATTGTATAGTTATAAAAAAACCGTGATAAATTATTATTATAATTGTATAGTTGTACTGCCTCCACCATCGACAATTTTAATGATTCCAATAATATTATCATTGTGTTGTTTAATTATGTGCGAGTTCAAAATTGCACAGTCTTCTTACAGCCCCGGAACGTTTATTTTTGTTTTTTTTTTTTTTTATAATTCATTCTGACTTACTATTATTTTTTATTATTACTATTATGTATAATATTATTATCATTATTATTATTATTATTATTATTATTATTATTATTATTATATTTTTATTGCGTCTTGTGTACATATTAATATATAAATTAAAATTAAAAAGCGAAAAGCAAAACAAAAAAAATATTAAAAATACCTGTATATAATAACAGTATGAAGAAAAAATTGTAATAATAAAAAAATATGAAAAAAAAAATTTTTGCTCGTCTTGTTCTGTTGTATTTATACTTTGTTGTCTCAATATAGAAAAATTCTGATTTTTTAAATTATTAATTATTCTGTTATTTATGCGACAACAATTTCATGTGTACAAAAGCCGTGTCCGGAATTACCTGTTCCGATACCGACTTGATTATCATTGGGAGTGTCGTCATTTGTTTGTCCGGTAGGTGCAATACATTTTTTAATGGTGTACACGTTTTTACAAGATAACTAAATTTGCCTGAAACTGTGGCACGTGCACAACCCGAGTTTGTCACAATATTTGTTATAAAACAAATTTACTCGACAAATATTTAACATGTTTCGCGTGTCATTGCCACAATAAGTGTCATTTGTTGTGTACGGATTAATTAAACATCATAAATAGTTGCAAATAATAACATTAACGATCATCGGTCGTGTAAACGTACTTCAGTGTCGTGTTTTGGGTAAGTGACTTTCGTTTATCTTTTAACGAAATGCGTTGAAGAGTGTCGCACTAAAATGTGTTATCGAAATTATAATACATCTAATAGCCGTTTTGTTGTAAACGTTATGTGCAACAACAGTGTAAATAACCTTTGTAGGTAGTGTGTGTTATTATCGAGAAAATAATCATTTTTTATCGCGTTATTTTAAAAGAAATCCATTTCAACTCTGAACGCATTTTAACGGCGTGTATTTAATATTGTAACGCCAATGGTATTTTATAAGGCTTAACGCGATTCGTGTTTTTTTACTAGCGCTACGATTTAACACGTGTGATGAATTCGTTCGGTTTGCATTCAATTATTTTCAATTAGCCGTAGAAATCCGTCGATTTTCTATGCGATGCACTGACATTTTTTAACATGAAAAAATTCACCGTGTTTTCTACGGACGTGGGTCCGAAATCCGGTAGATCATTGGCGACCGGCCCCTACCTACCGTTCTCATTTTGCAGGGCCCGAAATGACCTTAAGCGTGTTGTCGTCGACCTAGTAGTTTTTCCAAGGCGCGTCATTATGAAATTCGACCGGTTTTTTTATACACTACGACTATTTGAACCCGTCGACGTGCAACGACCACCAGGTTGTTCTCGTGTACTGCGGTGTCAAATTTGTTATGATAATGAAATATTTCGTCGACAAGGTCATCCCTCGCAGCGCATACTCTCCGAGTCCTATGGAAAAGCGGTACACAAATTATTTGTATTCCGCTCGACGACGACGTTTATTATGCCAATGGGTTTCGTGGAACGCGTGAAACTTGCCGTCGAATACGTGGAATTCATATGTGCCGAGGTATTCCTGTGACGTTTATTAATAATATTTTGCCGTGTCAGCCACAGCAGGTGTTTAATTATGAACTTTTTAGTGCGCTTTGGTTATTTTGGAAAATGAGATCGCGTTTGTTTCCTCGACGGCGGCGGTTGGGAGACGCGCGATTGTCATTCTCGTTGTTGCCGCCTGCTACTCTCGATGATATTCTTCGGCATTTCTCGCCAATGTGCCCCGCGTTGCCCCCCCCCCACCAACCCCTAGGGGCTCCGGGGCGTAGTGTCCGGTGCCATCAACGTGTGTGTGCGACTTTCCACGGTAGTGCCGACACAAGAGTCCACCGTAAATGGGCACGAAACGCGGTCGTCCATTCGGTCTTTTGGTTTCATATTTCTTTTTGTTTCTTGGCTGCGTGATCCTCTTGACGACGGTTTGCTGGTACCGTTAACCAATAGCGTTGTGTGCCCACTGCCGCCTCCTGTCGCTGTGCGCGCGCACCGCTGGAAATCAACAACGCCTCTCCCTGCGCGTGCTCCTCGGGCCGCCGCCTTCCGTGCCCCGTCCGCTTTCTTCTAACGTACAAAACGACGGTTTTGGAGTATTGTAAAAAAAAAAAAAAAAAAAAGAAAGTCGTTGCGCGATGATCTCAATATTCCATTACCGCCGGACAGTTGCACGACTGTTTTTATTCAAACTGGATTTTCTTGGAAACTTTTTTTACCCGTCAAAACCGTACCCGGTCGTTTCAAGTACACGTTTGTTGTTAACGGACCGTCGATGTTCGCACGACGTTTACCGCGTAATGTTATCTCTGTGGATTGGGAGACGAGTGACCGCGTTGCTGATAACGACCGTGTTGATTTATGAAAACGAGATTATCCGTTATTCCTCGCAGATTGTTTGACTATTCGGCATTACAAATATTTACATTTGATCAAACGTTACTACCGAATTGTGTGCTTACCTATCGGTGTGATTAGTCGACAATAGAAAACAATCGACGACGGCTATTTTCTTTTTGTACTCTGTGTAAACGACAAACAAGAGGTGCGTTGTTAATTCAATTCAGAACGAGTTTTATGTGTAAACGCGTTTGATCGCTCTAACACGACAACAACAATAATAATAATACCCTGGAAACTATAATAATACGGCGATTGAAGTGACACCGCCGTGCATTTGATTGAGTGAATTCATTTTGACGAATAACCTTATCAGTGTGGACGTTCTTTAATATTCACATCAATCGCTAAATCATTCCGAGTTTACCGACGGCTAATTTGTTCGCCACTAGTATTTGAGTAATTTTTCGGGCGGCATCGAGTTTTTAGCAAATGCTATGGATTTTTCTCGGTCGAATTTGACATGTTCCTAGACTGCCCGACGTTTTGGGCGTAGTTCTAGGTGATAAATTATTGTAATACAAAAACTGTGCTAGCGACCAAGTTCATTAACGACGACTCGTGAACGTGCCGACGAAAAGCGCGTTATTTACATTTTTTAACGCGACATCATTAGTATTCGGTGTGACTCTGCACGGCATTAATACACGCACACAAATATATACGTATAGAGTACCTAGTGTATTAATCAACGGGACTGCGGTACGCATACATATTCATGAGCTGTGCAATTATTGTTCTCGGGAAACACTACACTGTACACGGTTTGTATAAATTAAAACGTACACACACACACACACCGGCGTTATTATTATATTAGGTACGTTAGTATTGTTTTTCGGGAAAAAAAACGGTTGGTCGCCGGCAAATACCTGCAGCTTTTTCGGATAATAAATTGCGGTTGATTTCAAACAGATTTCAAACGCTGTTTTTGGGTCATCTGCAACGTCGTCGTCGTCGTATCCGCATATGGGAAATTCGCAGTACACTTTTATTGTGCCCAGCGGTATAAACAAACGCTGCGGGGAGTGCGAGACAAGAGACGGGCAAAACGGCAGTTTGCCCCGCTGACATGTAACGTACCTTCGGTGGGCGCGGGGGGTACTGTGCTATACGGGCGAGAGCGCACCCCAAAAAAACTAGTTGTGCCGTCACCGCACGTCAAGGGGTCGCGTCCTGATTTCGAACGGGTTTTATTTTTTACACGCGGCGACCCCTAGTCTACCTACCGGCGGCACCGCGTGTCCTCTCCCCCAGCACTCGCAAATCACCTATATTATTACTGGGCGCACAACTGTCAATACGTTTCCGTCACCCCGTGTACAATATCTCTTTCTTCCCTTCTCACGCAGCTCCCCTGCCGCCTCAAAAGTTCAACACCGTCGACGACCAGCAGTGCCCACCCCACCCATCCATCGTTCGTGATAAGGTATCGGAGGGCGACGGTTCGCCCGTGAACCGTCGTGTGTTCCCGCAGCTGATAACGATTACACGCGCAGATAGCTGCCAACATTCGCAGACGCCCAACTCATTGTGATGATAATGCGATGACGCACGTTTACCCGAAAACTATCAACAATAATTGTTTTCGTACAACGCGTCACGTTCATTATCGGTAAAAAAATGTTCCACTCTCCAACGTCACCTTTGATTTTTATACGAGCAAAACTCTCGGTGAACGTCTCGACCACATTCTTTTTTGCAACCGCCGGCCCTTTTAACAGCAGTTCGGTAAGTCGGTTGATTATACAACTTAATAACGACTGGCGACGGTCGTCTTGACATAAAGAGAAAACGTCTATTGTCAGTGAGTTATAAAAATATCAGTCGCGTACCGACACGGGTCCTTTCTTACCATCTAGTCGGTTTGGACAATCGACGTGATTGTTCCTCCTCAGAGATCGGTTTCGTTCTGTAACGAAGGGAAGAGTGTAAACATATTTTTCATCAATAACTAATATTTGTACTTCAATAACGGCACTTGTGTTAGACACCCGGAGAGCTGCGCCGTCGACTTTCCTGAGGTCGCCCGTGTATGTTTACCGTAGTTTGTCCAGAGACTGTACCGTTTCTCAGTACATATCGGATGACGTGTACCGCAAGTCAATATTGACAACAATGTATGCCAATCGAGAGCATGCAATTAGTTCATGATTTACTTTCTGTCGGACAATGATTTGTTAAAATATTAGGTTCTATTAGCTGATATTCCACCAAAGCCGCATTTGTAGAATGTTGTCAAAAGTTGTGTTATAAACCAAAAGTGATAGATTTACAATTTCACTAATTACAAAATACAAGTTTTACATTCTATCATTATAACCACCACATATTGCAACCGCGTCAGCTTACATGACGAATAACAGGAGTTAGTGGCAAAATCTAGATGAAATTTAAAAAAAAAACATTCAATCAAACAGTACTCTTAACAAGACATTTTTTTTTTTACTAAACCGTACCATTTTAGTTTTGAAACCAATTCGACAGACCAATAGAAAAAAAAACATTAATAAATAAATAGAAAAGGCAAATATTCAATGTGCTGTCGAAATGAAAAATTTAGTTTGTTCATTTTCTCAGTAAATATTCCAACCGAAATAAAATAAATATTCTAGTCGAATATATTAAATCTATGTATTTAATTGTATGTATAGATAATGTTTATAAATTGGCTGTTATTATTATTTTTGTTAGCCATAAAGACATTATCGTGTAAGGTGTTACATATCAAAACGGTTGAGAATAAATGTTATACACTTCTGTATCTAATGAAATACCAGTTGGTTTTATTGTACTCGATGTAATTACAGAAAACTCTTGACATTTATAACCCAACCGAATACGAAGCTTGTTTTATCTAAATAGACATCAAACTGCCCACGTTGTGTTGTTTCAAGTTGAAGTGTCCCAGTAATTGGATTTCGATGATTTACCCGATTCACTCGTAATGAATTTCAATTAACTTGGATTGGTTTTGATTCGAAGAAATGGATGTAGTAATGATGGAAAATAGACGAATTTATTCTTCGAACTGTTCTGCACTTTAACTACTGTAAGTAATTTTTGATCTATTCAAACTTTTTACACGTCACTAATGTATCCAATGTAATTCAATAAGGTTAGGTGAAATATCAATGAATAAAAATAATTAAGTTATATTATAAATATCATATGTAATAGTGAATATATTTTAAATCCTCATAAATAATGTATTATATTTATGTATTTTTTGTGTTTATTTAAAAAATAAATTTTCAAAGTTGACAAAAATTTGACTTTTTTATTTAAATTTTCATACCTACCTCACTTTTAAAAATCAAAAAATGTTGATTATTTTAATAGTATTTTCTGTTAGAAATGTATTGTGTTCATTGTATTCACAATATTTTAACTTACCTACTTACAGCTTCAAAATGTCATAAGTGAAATTATTGCTATTAGCTAAATTTATCACTATAAATAATGAACAATTTTATCAAAAACTTTTTTGCCGCAAGTTTAATTGAAAGTAAACATTTTTGAAATTAAATTATCAATTTTTACTTTTAAGTATAATAGATTAATATAAATTTAAAAAAAAAACTATTATTTTTCACCTGCCAACAATAATCTAAAAAATCTTAAATATCTATTTAAAAAAATGTTCAAAATCGATCATAGTTTTTCACATTCAGTATTGTATTTGTAGTTGCCAGAGAACTAAGATTTTTTTTAAATCATTTTATCACAAAAAGTTATCGAGTTGTTCAAATATAACTTAAAACTTTTAGTCTGATATTAAAACGAAATCCTTCGATCATTTTTTACTTTAATTAAAAATTATCATTGACCAAAAGTAAAGGAAAAAAATTGGACAGTTTATGAAAGATATGTACACTACACATATACAGTAACACTATTTCCATAGAAACAATTTTTACATAATATTTTTATCAACCGATTACAATTAACAAGTTTAAAGATTAAATTAAATTTATATATGTTTATTCACACCACCCAACTATTTTAGAAGCAACCAACCAGATATTTTATTATTTAGTGCATATTCAAGTTTTGACAGTTTAATATAACTAATAATAGCTGGTTATATTTTAGCATCGTTAAATTTAATCTCCATCAATTAGATCTTATGCGACACAATTTTTATCTGCTAATCATTTTAAAAATTGATACGAGTAAACACGTAGAGAACTAGCAAAAAAGTAGTCAACTCACAAAAATATGCGAGTTTTATTTTCTCGTTAAATTTATTCTCGAAGATTGTTTTACTAGTAATCCGCAGGACAAGAGTAATATTTTTTTTTTACCGTTTCTAGTTTACATGTGTATTTTTAAGGTAAAAATGAATATCATGTGCATTATTCTACCGCAAAGGCAGCGAAAGGTAGGTAAAAAACATTTGGAATCAACCCAAGTATAACAATTTGGTAATAAAAAAAAAAAAAAGTCTCCGTGTAGTTTATGGCCAAATATGTGTATTATTAATCGACTGGTGTAGCCCGCCCATAAATATCAAGCTGGATGTTTTATTTCGATGAAAAAGCCAAGTTTTAGCGTCCCACTATATTTATTTATTTGTTCCCTTGTATGTACTGTGCAAAAAAAAAAAAACACACAACCGTCCAATCATGGTGTATACGTGTACATACATAATATATTATGTGGGCACATTGTCAATTGGACTTGTGCGCGAGATTAATGGTATTATAATCTTCCGGTTGTGTTGAGAAATCACATAAAGTGGTACACACAACAACAGTAGACGGCATGTGTGTTAAATGCGTTTCCCCGGAGTGTTCAAAATTAAATAAGTCATAACAGGCCACATACTATAGTAGAAAAAACACGGCCAGGACGGACGGATAGTGCAAGTACGGCTCGGTCGTTGAAATAGGAATTAATAAAAAAAATAAAGGAAACAAATTCGCCCCGTTGGTGGTTTTTATTATTCTAGTCCTATGCGATATTTTACTGGGCTGTGACAATGAGCAAACTGCGAGCAATGAACGCCGGGGCTTACGGCGATAAGAATAGAAAAGTCCGAGGGGAATACACACGACGAGAGGAATGCGCTCTGCGGACGGGCGGAGATGATATCCGCGTTGTTTCTAATATTTCCGGCGAATAATGTAATCCACCAACGTCAGGTGCGGATTTGCGCTTTTATGTAAATAAAATAAACAAACCGAGGGGAGCCGCGTAATGGCAGAAATAAAGAAAGAGGAAAAACTTTTTAGCGCTCAATGATGTTCCAGGAAATCCTGTGGCGGAATACCGTTGTCGTCTCGGCTGGCATTTAATTTTCTCCC
>NW_026099573.1:20007005-20023295 GCF_025091365.1 Daktulosphaira vitifoliae
GGGGGGTGTCTCATCGGCACCGGTGTACACCGTCAACAGCTCGAGTACGCAACTCGAACATCGACGTTTGTAAACGCCGTTGTGATGCACTCGGCCGACGGGTATGCGTTTTTTTGGGCGTACGACACGCGCACAGTCGAACTCCTCGTGATGAATTACACGGGTTTTGTAGTCGCTCACTTGTTGACTGCCGCCGCCGCAATAAAAACGTAGTGTTTCTGCGAAACGCACAAAAAACGGTTTTGTGTAACGCCCAAAAACAACTTTGTGTCGGACGAGATGACTTTTGTCGCTCCAGACCCGTCAATTTGGACGTAAACCACCGTCGGTTCGGACCGCGTGTGGGGGTGTATGTTTTTTCCAGGTATCCGGACGACTTGTACGATTTCGGTGTGTTTTTCCCTGGTCGGCGATTAATAATAAATGCGTGAGCGCGTGGGCGTTGTCCGGAGGCAACCAAGTGCGGGGGCGAACAGTTTACTCAGCGTAATGGCCCGGGAAATTATCGTTGAATAAACGATAGACTTAATTCTCTGCGGATTCGAGCCATACGTATGTGCATGTTTGGGCTCGTACGCGCCTACGGGCGAGCTTACATCCTCCTACAGCAGCCCCAGCCCCAAAACGCCGTGACCCTGAGCGTTTGTGTGTTAACAAATACAGCGGTTGTATAAATATATTGCGAGCGTTTTGCCGGTAAGTCGTAACGAAACAATACGTGCGCGCTTGTGTGGGGGGGGGGGAAATTGATTTTGCATTTAATGTAATAACACCATACACAGGTCGAGTTACCACGGTCGCCTCCTGCGAGTCCCCAGAGACGTGGCCGCGTCGAAAACGAACATATTGTTGTTGTTCCGGTCGTTTAATCNTGGGGGGGGGGGGGGGGGAAATTGATTTTGCATTTAATGTAATAACACCATACACAGGTCGAGTTACCACGGTCGCCTCCTGCGAGTCCCCAGAGACGTGGCCGCGTCGAAAACGAACATATTGTTGTTGTTCCGGTCGTTTAATCATCGTCGCCCGTAGTGCCTGCTCGTTTCCACTAATAACAATAATAGAAATATAATCATATTATTATGATGGTTATTGAATTGCGTGTCATCTGGGAATTCATAAAAACTATCGACTGCAGCTGACCGCTCGTTTCGCGATGACTCCTCGTTCAAACTTTCCACTGGTTTTTGGTCCTCCGACACTGCTATGAAACCACCGGTTTCGGGAAAATCTAGATAGCAACGTCATTATCTCGGTTAGATGACTCAAAAAACGTCGTCAAAAAGAGGTTATCCTAATAACAAACGTTTAGATATTTTATTAATCTACAGGTAAAGATATATTCAGCGGTATTTCAAATTCGATAATATTTTACTGAAAATTATTTCATCATACTTCATAAACTTCTATATAATACATTATAATAAACCACAAATGTCTACTCGCACCTGTACAATTTTAATTAATATTCCAGTCATTTTTGGATAGATCGATAAGCGACAATTTATCACGCTCTTATATTTTTCTATACATATTCATATTCCATAAAAGATGGATTATTGAGTCTATGGTATTTATACAAAAAGTAGTCGGTTATAAATAGTTGTACTGTTATTAATACAAGATAAGGAAACGGATGTTTTTTTACTTGATAATCTGTTGTGATGTTTCTACGAGGAAGAAGTGTACTTTTATGAAAACGAGTTTAAACAATATTTGTAAGTTTAAAACGTTAAATATATTCGGAATCACTTTGAAGGGTTCCAAGTTTATGAAAAATAATAGGATAATACAGTAGTGTAGAAATATTTTTCGTTTTAAGGAAGAAGTGTATCCCCTAAAAACTGTAACCTCGGTTACGATACTAAATTAATTAATAAAAATTTGTACTGACTAATGGTGTGCTCGGAATAATCTAAAACAATCTTTAAATGCCTACCGAAAATTGTAGAATTTTAATATCCGATAAAATGTGATTTATTTTTATAAACCACAGCAAATATCAAGTCTATTGTAAGGAAAAATTATTTCAATGGGTAACTCATAAATATATAATACTAGATAGGCCACTCGATTTTTACTATGAAACTTGGTGGCTTTATTTATGCGTGTAATTAATGCATACATTGTGTTTAATTGTGATAAAAATGTAGTTTTATTTAATGAAGGTTAAATAAATTATAATTAATTAAATTATAATGTTTTAATACTAAACTTTAGTATGGCAGTAATTCTATTTTAGTTGATAGTATTCGATCGTTATGATATAAATAATTTCAATAGTCAACTTTTAAATAGTATACACTATTTTTATGAGTTTATCCAAAAACATCTGTAGGCCCAATATGATATAATTCTTGTAAACATTGATAACATCGGCAACCTTCATTTTGCTAATATTTTTGCGTTTATTGCAAACTTGGCTATCTAATATTGTACATATATGTAGTTTTTGAAAATTAAATAGAAACCTATTTTTATTTTTTACTATTCAATGGACAATAATGGTCTGAATAAAATGTTCACTAGGCGATAACCAGTTTTGTGACATTATTTTATAGATACTAGATAGATTTAGAAAAGGTGAGTAGTTTTGGTTTATTTTAACAATGATTCACAAATAAAAACTATTTTGCACCCTTCTCTATAACTAAAATTAAATTACCTCAAAATATAATGTTAAAAACCAGGTTATTGACTAGTAAAAATTAAATTTAATCCATTACCCATTTAAAAATTAAATGATTATTATAGATACCTATTTAACATTTGAAAATGACCCCTAAAATGAAGCCTAAGAAATAATGTTTTCTCACAATAAACTGGATGTTTAGAGTGGATTATAAAAATAAATCAAATTTAACTCTTTTCATTTTTATGAAAAAAATCATTATTTAACGAAAAATGGAGATGGTATTCATAATAAATTTTCTCTCTAAACTAGTTAACTAGCCACCTAACCAAGTGGAATCTAATATAAAATTGGAGTTTTGAAATAGTACTAGTCTAATGTCAATAATCAAGTCCCGTGTATCAACAAAAAAATAATAAAAAATAAACTGAATTATCTTAATTATTATAAATAGTATGGATTATATTAAAAACCATTCGAACAGGTAAGAAAATGTTATCATCTTAGAATTTTTGTAACACACAACAAAATCACTGAATTAATTCTCCAAAGGATTTAAAATATTCAATTTTAAATGTTCCATATGTTTTATAAATTAGATTTAATTATTTTGTAGTAGTTATTATTTTTTGGTATTATATTTACCATAAATAATGCAAATAAAATCAAATGTTGCGTGCGCGGGAACCTTAGGGTTTTTTTTTTTTATTATTTAATGTATGCACTCTGGGTCGGCTCATAATTTATTACAAGTATTCAAATACTTAATAACGCATTTAGAGGGGGTGGGGCGAATTATCGTACACATCACTACCACCGACTAAACGGTGTTGCTGTAGTGTTGAAAATCGTGATGGCCCATGTAAATTGATCGCATGTGAAAATATACAGGGGACATTTTTAAGTATATTCATGTAGTGGTAACTGGTATAATGAATACCTCATTCTCTAAGCTGGTTTTTAGGTACATGTGAACAGAATAAACAGAAGTATTAAGCTAGTTAACGAATGCGATCAGAGTTAAACGTGACGGATAAATATTAACTGGAACGGCATAAATTCACAAAATTTACTTTGAATAATGAATAGTAACTTAATTACTTTTCATGTAAAAATAAATGTCAATTTTACTAAGAACGGTGCGTATAAATACACCGTTGAGCTTTCACTGGTTTAAGTATACTGTAAAATTTGAAAATTTTATACACCATTCGATCTATATTAAGTACCCCAATTATACACGAGTGAAAATGTGTTAATAAACGTTTAAACGAAGAAAATCAAGTTTTTGACATGATAATTCCTCCTAGAGGGTTAATTATTTGTGTAATAATTGTCTGTAATTTCGACAAACTTGACGATATAAATATCAATTTTATTACTGTAGTAAATATGAACTTTTCATAGATCTTCTGATAATATATACAATTTAAAATAAAAATCTAAATTGTAAATCGTCTTACATGAATAAAAATGTCTTAATAAACGTTAAACGTAAACAAAAATCAAATTTTTGAAAAAATAATTTCCCTTAAAGGGTTAATTATTAATTAAAATTCGATGAGCTCTAGTAATAAATATGTCTTCAATTTAATAGAAAAGAAATTTCAATACAGCAAGAGCATTCATTTTATGCCATTTCCAGTTAAACTTTTTAATTTAAGAAACTTTTACATTGTTTGCTTCATTATTTCATAATAGAGCTAGTGCAAAAATTATTAAACACGCTATTGTGAAACTTGTACCTTTCCGTCTAAAACAACGAAACTTAAATATAAAATAAATTATTAGAACTACACAAAGAGTTCAATTCAGTGTTTGTTTTGCGAACTCGTCTTAATTAATTTGTGTAATAACTGTGTTTAATTTCAACTTGACGACAATATAAATATCAATTTTATCACTGTAATAAGTGAACATGAATTTTTCACAATGCCTTTGAAGAAACATACAATTTAAAGTAAAAAGATAAATCTGAATTCTAAATCGTCTAATAGCACTGTGTCAACTTTAAATTCATATTTATAAAAAAGAAATAATACATTTTGAAAAACATACTACTTGGAAATTCATATTGTGTCAACGGACATCATTAACAAAAGTATTCCTCTTTAACATTAAGTGCTGCCATCTGTACAGATATTTTTTCATTAATACATTGCTCGTTTTATACTCTCACTAAGTAATCAAATATTTGAAATATATGTTTGACATTTAATTTTCCAAAATTTTTTTTTTATATTAGAAAAATAATTTTACATTTGCGGGAAAACAATTTTGGTCTTAATATAATTAAAAAATTTTATTCTTTTTTAACAACTGTATTTAAGTTGGTTATAGGCCGTTTTTAAAAAAATTATTTGTATTTTGAAAATTAAGTAAATAAAAATAATCAGCGCATCATTTTATTATATAATTTCATAGTGTGTATCATATTTGTTCAAAAAACGGACATTGGTTTTAGAAGTTATATTGATTAGATTAGAATTACAAATATTATGATAAAGTGTACTAAATACAACTAAATTTCGCTAATATAAAGAAGACTAAAGACCTAGTGGTAGGCATAGAGTACTGATAATTTTTTAAAAAAACGGGATTAGTTCAGTTCATAATACTCGACCTAAATAACTCTATTAGTGCTTAAGGTAAACTCATGTCGTTATGTTATAGAAATAGTTTTTTATAACTAAACTCTTAAATGAGTTAAATTTTAATTCCTGCCGTTTAAAATAGTAAATTACGTACCGTATAAATTAGTAAAATGACAATCACTAAAGTAAACTTATTATTTAAATTGGTCAACATATGAATGATAATAACTCTTTTTTATCGGCTTTGTTCAAATATGGTTAAAGGTTAAAGATTCTGTGTATATTTATTTCTAGAAATAAATCTACTCAACGTTCACCACCAGCACTACTTTTTAAAAGAAACGTAAACTGTTAAATTGCGAGTCTTGAAATTCGATAATTATTTTCCAATTAGACACCTTAAAAAAAGAGTATGTGCCTGAAGTAGGAAATACATTACATAATAGACTAATATCCTTTATAAAATTAAGAATATTAGATTTGATTCCATCTTTCGAGGTCGTATTCCTGAGATTCAAATAATATTACACAAAAGTATTTATTCTATGACTGCCAGTGATGTATTTAAGAATATTATCTACAATTTATTTATATAATAAGAAACATCTTTTTGTTAGAACAGACTCGAAAAAAATTTAATTGAGTTCTCAATGACTATTTTTTGTATTGTTCTAATGAAACTAGAAGAACTTAATCTAAAAATTGGAGAAGTATATTTAAAAGAGACATAAATTAGCCCTCTTAAATTTTTTTCTACTTAGTTATCTTGCCATTCAAAAACCAAAAGGTTTTATCATAAAATGTTACAATGTAAATAATGACCATAGGAAAAATATTATTTTTCATTCCAAGATCTACTATTTAAAATAATCGAACCAATGTAGTTATAGTGCATTAAATAATATTTAAATAAATCCAATCAATTTTAACGATATTTCTACAAGATTATTGTTTAAAATTTTTTCCTTATTATTATTATTTTGGCTCCTATAAAACTCTTACATTGTGACAAAAACGTTACATTATTCCTGTAGATCCTCTTCTGGTCAAATTGTATGCTTATTATTAGTTAAGGGTTCTAAATATTAGGCCAGGCCCTGATTTATTTGGTCCGGGCCGTAATTTAGCCTATGTATATGTGTACACAAAAATACATCCACTTAAGAACATTAGTGTAAACATTTTTTTATAAATCGTACGTAATAATAATGCAATTTAGACGATACCAAATTCGGCACACGATAAAGTTGAGTTATGATTAAATAATCTTACTTTAAAACTGTATTGTCTGATATGAATAGTCAAATAAAAACTAGCTCATTAATCAATTTGTGTTTAACAGTCATGCGCCAAAATTTTCAACGCTCGGGGCACATGTTCTTTCGATGTTCCTCCCTAAATATGTCTCTGACCACTAGAATTTTAAAATTATAATATTTATAAACTGCGTTGTACATTTTTTATGTTGAGTTGTGTTGTTTATTACAAATACAAACGCCCAACATCTGTATAAAATTAAAAATTTAAACCTAGAAAATTTGAACGAGATGGAGTGAGTAAGTTTTAGTTATGTGCGTTAGAGGGGAGGTTCGGGGCCGAGGAGAACTATGGTGATAATAAAAACGACATTAACGATAGGTGTGCGTGAAATTAACAATCGGCTACCAACTCGCATCATAATGAGTTTTTGACGAAGTTTCAATGAAGTCGCTCTTTTTAGTTGTATTGTATTTACTTTAAGCAGCCGTCGTTGGACGTAATAGAATTTGAAGGCCTAATATTAGGAAAACGATTGTGACACAAAAATAACTATATCATAAATTGTCAGTTAAAAAAACAATTATTCGACGCTATTTTAATTTTAATTTAATTACTGATAACTATTTCATTAGATAGGGTCGCAGAATAAAACATTTGATTGTGAAAAAAAAAAAAGATTCATTAACAATGATATCAAGTACGCCTTACATTCGTTGACTGTCTTTTTTTTTTTTAATCTGGTGCCAGTAAAACTGTTGGTGAAAACTTGAAACTAAACGTTATACCTCATTTGATTTTATGTAAACACTAGTAGAAGATGCTATTAAAAAAATGATGTTTTATGCCATTAAACAATTTTCTCTAAAGCAGTAACATCTGTGGTGTATCGTTTTAAGTATATCTCATTGAAAAATAACGAATCAACAGCCAGAAAAGGTCAAGAAGAGACATGCAATTATCTGATTCACAATGACCGGTGGACCTGTACTCGAGTAACATAGAAGTATACTAAATTAACGTCTCGAAGAGCGTGTCGTTTATTTTATCATCGCGGACGGCAACACAAGAGTCCAGTGGATAAAAACTGAATAAAAACCATTCCGGTATCTTATCTTTACGGGATTTCGACAACGGTCTATTATAATTTACCAATATTTATTATTCAATGGCACTGGCGTTTCCTCAAGTACGCGTGCATGCGGTAAAAAGCTGATTAAATGTCGTTTCAAAGTTATTGTTACTCGTCTATTCAACACAGTTGCATTGATTTTAATCGGTAAATGGTTTTTATGTTTGTAAACCACTTTTCAATGCGTTAAGTGCTCCCGGTGAACTGTTCCTATTGTAAACGAATCAATCACACATTTCGACCGGAAAATCGACGAAAAACTCGTTCAGTCAACACTTTTGTCAAAGGCCCAATAAATGATTTTTTACATTTTATTTATACTTATTTTTCCCGGAATTTTTCACTGTTGTTTTCGTTTTGTTTTTTTACGAACGGCACACGGAAAATTATATTTTTGTTGAACTTATTTTTTGAATAAAAATATTTTTATGTTCAAAAACGACGTCGTGTAGCATCAAGACAGTAAATAATAATAAAAATTGAGTTTTGACTAACACGAATAACTAGCATTTTCACCTACACACTCATTCTGCCCGGTGTGTGTGTCGACGGTATACGCTGACCATTACACCCGTTCGTAATTAGTTACACCTTTTTTCTCATACTAAATTACGACAACACCTCGTGTTTGTACAATTAATTTCAGTTGTAGAGAGAGAGAGAGCATTGTTTATTTCGTTTTACTACTGTCAAAACATATTATTATTTACAAACATCTCTCGAACGATTCGAGTGACAATAAATTTTTGTAGCAGCTGGCGAAACTGCACATTGAAGTTTTCAACATTTATTTTAAAAAAATGTATACCATGTGCTTTCGTTGTTGTCGTGGATAATCCCATCTCGCAGTACCGTGTTCATTGATAAGCGCTCTTCCGTATCATTTCGAGCGTGACAGTAATTTAGTTAATTACTGTTATCTGTCGTACTCTGAGCGCTCGTGTATACCGAATTCAGTTTTAAACAAATGATGAATATGTTTACTAGGCGCTGCTCGTCGTGTTTACAAATCGGACACTAGTCTAATTTTACATTATTTTTATAGCGGAAAATTACCGGACGAGTGGTCAGAGTCGATCAAACTAGTTCCGTTTGTGCCGCACTATAAAAACCACACCTGTGAAGTTAACACATCCGATGGTAGTGACATATAAGTACGTTTGAGTGGAGTGTAAACCGCATGTGACTTTTAAATAGCAATGTTATACAGATCTAACCAACAAACCAGACTCAGTTTTTAAACACCCTGTATATTGAGATGCTTGTAACTCATAAATATATGTCCCGAAATTGTAATCAACTCGGTAATAATTTTCGTAAAAGAAATTACTACTAGCTTTGAAATAAATAACAAATAAAAAACGTCATTTTTTTGTATTATTAGAGACAAGTAATGAAAATATATGCTTTGAACGTAGTACAAAACCGTAATAANTGTAATCAACTCGGTAATAATTTTCGTAAAAGAAATTACTACTAGCTTTGAAATAAATAACAAATAAAAAACGTCATTTTTTTTTTGTATTATTAGAGACAAGTAATGAAAATATATGCTTTGAACGTAGTACAAAACCGTAATAATTATTAAAAAATAAAAAAGTAACGCAAAATAACAGCTCGTTCGAAAGTTATTAGACATTTCAAAATCTGGTAGGACGCGCTGTATATCACAATTTTTTTAATTATTGTGAAAAAAAAATTATCTTAATTACCGTCAGTATGTAATACATAGCTCTTTAAAATATGAAACACTTTTGTACATCGCTTTAAGTAGATGGAAAAACACGTTTGTCAGTTTTTTTTTAAGTGCTTACATAATACATATTATGTGAATTAGTCGAGGCGTGACTTTCGGTGAAAGAACTTTGGATGGCTGACATCTTCTGTATACGGTGCACGTTGTCCGTGCTTAGTATACACTCTGAGCCAAACGCTTTTTTCCTGTTCGACTAATAGCAGTGTAATTATTTCGATACACTTTTTAACAATGAGATGAACTTTTATCACGTTGTTATGGTACACAAAAATTTACTTTAATGAAACCTCTCAGCATTCCAGATGTTAATAATCAAACTATAATTATTATATAATTTTTATTGTTAATGATTTCTCATTTATAAGAAATATTCTTTGAAATTCTACCAGAAAATATCGAAATAGTAAAATTTGACTTTCGAGTACAACACAATTAGTTTTAATGATTTAAATTAAGTCCCTATACTGTATGTCATTGATTTTTTAAAAGAAAATACTATTTTAACAGTGTATATGTGTTTTATATAAAAAAAAAAAAAATTAAATAATTAAACAAAAGTCTACAGTTTTTGGAATAATTTATTTTTCTTATTCATGTTAATACAAGTCTTATAAACACAAGTTTTTCTCGCTATTATGTTAACACATTTTATTGTACAAATATTTTGTTTCTCAGAGTAAACGATTAACTATTTATCGTTTACAATAAGAATTATAATGTTTAATTTTTAAAAACTGAAATAAATTTAAACATTATTTTCATTGTGCCAAGTTAAGCAAAGCCAGGAGTTTAAGTAGGCAATGCAAATGTCAACAGGAACTCAGATGTTTTCTGTGTAAACTTTTAGGAGTTATAACAATTGTAATAAAAATACTAGTCAACACACATTTTGTAAAAATAATGAATGTATTTGGTACTAAACCAATTATTCGTTATGATTTTGAACTTATTTTTAAGGGAGTGAAATCCTTGGACCTAACTCTGTATGTTATCAATTACTATAGAATATGCAATCACTTAAAAAATTCAAAACAATATGGATATTAATATAAAAATACTTGTAAAATGCATCGAACTTGATTTAAAAATGATTTATAATATAAATTTGGGGTGAAGTGGAGTAAATATAAATGAATGAGGTAATTATAAATTCATTTTTTCTCTTAGAATATTATGTATATTTTATTTTAGACTGAAAAGTTCTGCTATATGTTGCTATAATATTATATGTATGTTTGAAATTGAAACTTGTGTATTTTCTAAAAGAAAATGTATTTACAATTATCCTACTTTACTCATTAATTATGTATAACAAATCAAATTTTTGATAAAAATACTGAATGAATTTGTTTTTATAATGAATCAATTTCTCGTAAAATTGTATGTATATTTTTTAAATTTGTCAGTTAGATATAATTTTTAATCGTATTCTTTATTTATGCTTTTAAATAACAGTATATACTGAGCGATAAGCAACTAACTGACAATTCTAATAACTTTTGATCTCTATCTTTTAAATTGAATATTTGTATTAAAAAAAAAAATTTTCAAATATTTTTGTTGTATTGAGTGAAGCGTCAAATCTCAAATAACAATTATAATAAAATCAAATAAAAAAAATTGATAGTAATGTTGTTTGCTAAAAACATTATTTCGTGGATACATAAATTTTGTTCATAAAATATTTTCTATAAAATTAACAGAAAAAACCAACTTAATTTGTAATTTAAGATATACGAAAATTAAGTTCTAATTTTATTTTGCGTTTGTTATAATTTTTTAGTTTTTTTCATTTTAATAGTTTCTAAATTAAAATTTTTTTTTATCTTGTTAAACAATAATTATTTAAAGTTAGCAAATAAATTCAGTAATGTGTATTTATATATATATATATATAAATAGTTATATACGTTGCTGAGTGCAAATTGTTTAAGACTTGATGTTTAAATTTTTCAACAAAGTATTTTCATTTTAAATAAAAAAAATCATAAAAATTTGTTAAATTTTAATCACCTAAGGAGCGTTTTATGAGAAAGGCTAAAGTAAAAAAATCCTTCAAAATTAATGAGACGACCTAATTTATTTTTGAAATACTATCATTTGAAATAAGTTTATAAATAAACGATCAATACATTTTATTCCCCTATACATAGTTGATAAAGGGAAAAATAAATCATAATATCTTATTTTTTATTATAATAAAAACAATACATATACTTATCTATAGAAAAAAATGTATTCAATAGATTTATTCAGGTACCCCGAATAATGAGCATCTGATAAAGTTATTTTAATATAGATTGATTTTTTATAGTGATTAACATCACTAGGATAAAATGTTTTAATACAATTGTGCATAAAGAAAAACATTCAAATATACATGGGAATTTTTTAATGGAGTTTAAAAATTATCACTCAAAAAACAAAATAATCTAAATTTAAATTAAATGTTAAATGCTTTAATTTGATATTTATAGGCTTCTAGGATGCAGATGTTATGAAATATTGTTAATTGGAATACAAAAATATTAAAAGAAAAATAAAGATCTTAAGTATTACTGACAACATTTTTCATTTAGATCTGTGTTTCTTAAAGTTATAATAAAATGTAAAAAATTGACAAATTTTAAAGGAAATTCGCGAATTTTACATTTTATTTCAATCTACTTGTGGCGAATAAATATTAACATTAAGTTTTGGTTTCGTTTATAATCAGCGCAGGTCAAAATCTTATTTTCACATCCGATATTTTCATCATTTCGAACTGTTAGTCAATATTAAAAACAAATGTTTATTGGACGGCAAAACAAAACTTTTCAGTATTAAAAAATTAACTACTACATGGTGATTTTTAGTCAGCGTTAAAGAATCACAATCCGATAAGGGGGGAGGTGAACACCACGTGGTCCACGAGCATAAGTGATCCATTTCAAAAGTTATCAATCAACTTATTTTAAAATCAAATTACGATATTAACCATATGCACCACAGACAAACAATTGGTCCTTCTATTCCGCATGTAAAATATATTTCACAAAAACTAGGTAGAAAAATTATTTTCTTCGATATCGATTAATTTTGCGCTTATTTTCATATTCCGGCTGAGCTTAGAGACAAATAACAGTAATTATACCAATCAAACTTCACGAATTGCAAGCCATGCCATTCGGTCTATGCGTCACATAATTCTTTCAGTGGTTATCTTAGGTGATACAATTTTTGTGAATCATATTTAGATGTCATTCTCGTTTCCTCCAAGTCGAAGTCCAAACATATTGAACATTTTATTTACTCACGAGATCTTAATATTGTTGTAAATATGCATTAGGCAGTTTTGGCATATAATTTCAGCTGAAAGTATCAAATCATATCTCGAATAAATTAGTGGTATTAAAAACTATAATATACCAACAACAATCGAAATATTAAGACACTTATTAACCATCGTGAATTTTTATAGTTAAATTGTTGTATATAATTGGCATTACATCACGTGTACAACTAAATCTACTTATCTACTTTTGATTCATACATTATTACCAATCTCGCTACAGTTTTTAAAAACCTATATTTCAGTCTAATAGTTGTCATTTTTTTAATAAAAACATACAGTCTATAAGTCTATAATTGTAAATATAAATGCAAACATAAATATATAATTGAGAAAATATTATTTATTATATATAATGCATGAGTAACAATATAAAAATTAACTCTATACTAACATTCGCAATAAGAAAATAATTTAACCAAGTGCATTTGTCGCTTTAACTGGCAAATGGTAAGCAATATTATAATTAAAATTACAAAACAACACCATAATGCTATGAGCAATATTGAATCAGAAAATATTTCGTGAAATCTACTAGGAGTCTTTGGACAAGATAAATTACTAGTTTGCTGTAAATCCGATGCATTTAGGGTAGTCATTCTAGTGCTGTTCTTTGAATTATTATCTTTTATGTTTCTTTTAAAAGGTTCATTTTCTTTAATGGGGTCTGATTTATTAAATGTGATTTTCACTCTTAAACCAAAATCATTGTCATTATTTGTTTTACTATTAAATATATTGAACTTGGATATACTTTCTTGAGCACGATTCAACATGTCATTTATAATATAATGAAATGAATTTTTCATGTTTCCGTTTTCATAAAATGGTATATCATTAACAAATCCATAATTATCATCCGCTGCATGTGTGACAATGATAAGTGCGCCAAGTGATATCCAAAAGATAAAATACATTGCTTAGGAAACACCAATGGACAGTTTACTAAAAAGCTTAATACTATTTAAGATATAAAAATAGTAAATTTCCCTGTTTTCGTCTCAAGAGTCGTGGATTGAATAATACTAATATAATTATATAATATTAATATTTAAAAACAATGTAAGTTTCTATTGGAAACTTCAACAATTTTAAGATGCTATATTCATAAATTTTAGCCAACATATTATTCATGAATGATATATTCCAAACATATTATATGCCATTTTTTTACATGATTACCGGTATACTTTCAATGACAAAATGTCTATCCCCGGCAACCGTATTATATTCAGACAATAAGTATTTAATTCTAATATGAATTATAAAGATAAATGGCAAAAATTATCTTGAGCTATAATATTTCAATGATAATCTCCAATACATAGACTGGTTGAGAACAATTATGATTATCATTAGTATGAGGCCTGGTAATTATTGAAAATAATAACAATGTATGATTTAGAAAATATTATTTATTATATATAATTTATGAATATGAACACAAAAATTAACTTTATTCTAACATTCGCAATAAGAAAATAGTTTAAGTAAGTGCATTTGTCGCTTTATCTGACAAATAGTAAGTAATATTATAATCAAAATTACAAAACAACAGCAAAATGCTATGAGTAATATTGAATCAGAAAATATTTGGTGAAATCTAATAAGGTTCTTTTGACAAGAATAATTACTAGTTTGCTGTAAAGCAGACGAATATAGATTAATCATTTTAGTGTTATTTTTTAAAGTACTATCTTTTATATTCCTTTTAAAAACAATAGATTCATTGTCTTTAATGGGGTCTGACTCATTAAATCTGATTCTAACTCTTAAACCAAAATCATCATCATTGCTTGTTTTACTATTAAATATATTGAACTTAGATATACTTTCTTGAGCACGATACAACATGTCTGATATAATGTGAAGGAATGAAGTATTTGAGTTTTCGGTTTTATTTATTGATGTATTATTAACAAATCCATAATTACCATCTGTTGTGTGTGAGACAATGATAAGTGCACCAAGCGATATCCAAAAGATAAAATACATTTTTTAGGAACACTAATGAACAGATTTATGAAAAAATCAATAATAATTATGTTATCAAAATAGTAAATTTTCGAGTTTTCGTCTCAAAATCTGTTCAATGAATAATACTATTATAAACATTAAATATTTATATTTTTAAACAGTGTAAAAGTTTCTATTGGAAACTCCAACAAATTTCAGATGCTGTATTCATAAATTTTAGCCAACTCATACTTTATGGAATGAATGTGTTTTAAGATTAGATAATGTATGTTTCTTTTATTTATGATAAATAGTTTATTTCACTAAAGAAAAACTTAATAAAAAATAGAATATAATGTGTGCATTCAGTGAGAGATTAGAACAATTGTTGATTTTCAATTTTCTTCTTTAGCTCTTAGATTTAATTTTATGTTGGAACACTTATTAATAAATATATTATTAAGTACTTTTAAACGTATAAATTTAAACATATACAAAGTTTTATGGTTTATTCAAAAAAAAAAAAATTAAAACAAAGTGATTATAGTACTCTACTTTGATATGAGAACCAACACCTGTTTAGCTGTTACTCCCATATGTGTGTATGAAAAGTTTTTATAATTTTCTCATACATATACCTGATGCATTATATTAAAACTAAACCCCTCAAACTAATCTGAATGGAAGTTACAGCAGCATTGTTTAATATAACCCTACGGCGGTTTACAAGGTGAACAGATGTCTCTATGGTAGTTTTGTGTGTGCTGAAAGATGGACGCAACAGGCTTAGTTACTACTAGAGGAAGGACAATGAAACGCCTCTTGGCGTGAACGTCATTCTCACTTTTTATCAAGGCAACTTATAATATTATACAAACCACTATTGACCCCAAAACAATAATTGTTATTATTGACAGTGTTCGTGTTAATGCAAGTGGTCTGTATTCAGTGCAGTTTTTCATGCAATATCAGANCAACTTATAATATTATACAAACCACTATTGACCCCAAAACAATAATTGTTATTATTGACAGTGTTCGTGTTAATGCAAGTGGTTTGTATGTAGTGCAGTTTTGCATGCAATATCGGCTGCATCATGTTTTGAATACATTAGAGAATAATACCAGACTGATGATCATCTTGGATCGCGTGAGTGACCAAAACTATCTCATATTAATGATAGCGATGTGGTTTTATTGTACACACTGTAAATGCTTTCACTTTTATTTTCCGGCTTCCGTATATTAACTGACATTAAATACTTACAATACTATATAACCAACATCTGTTATCGATTTTTTTTACTTTGGAGTATAATGTCGGTTTTCAACATTCAAAACATTTACGTTCTGAAATTAAAATTTGCCATAAAAACTTTAGTAGGTTACCATTCTCCACGAATGAGAAATTTTAATGATGTTATCTACATGTATAAATGTCCTACGATTCAGAATTTTAATTTCGATTCCCTGGAAAGAAAATCAAGTGTTAAATAATCACCGATCGATTTAAATAAATTACCTATATAATTTTTACAATTTTGTCACTATTGCAAATTTAGCGGATGGTGATGACATTTTTAATTTGAGTGTTAGTTTATTATTAACTATATGTATTTATTAATTAGAAAT
>NW_026099573.1:20023395-20028904 GCF_025091365.1 Daktulosphaira vitifoliae
CAAAAAAAAAAATAAAAAAAAAAACACATCATAGTAAAATTAATACCTTCTCAGCTTCGCATCGAAGCTAAAACCTAGCACAGTGGGGTACGGACACAGTGTAGTCGTGGCATAGTTGGGTCCAGTATAGATGATATCTGACGTTATAGACGTTTGTATAGAAGTAACGAAATATACAACTGCTTTATAATTTCTTCGTAAAATAAACTATATTCAAGTTCAGGTTATAATTAATTATGATAATACTAAGCTAAATGAAAAATATGTTAAAAGTTGTTGTAATATAATTGCCACAGTAAATGAATAACAATATATTGAACTATTGGTTTAAATTGACTATAATCGCTAATAAAATAAAGAAATTAAAATAAGGTAAACATTTTTTTTTAGATATTTTTTACATAAAATTATTTATAGTTTATAAAAAATTTGATTAAATGGACTTTGGTTGAACTAATGAAGAAGATAATGAGGAATTAAAAGTTACAGTACAAAATTTTCCGTGTCGAAATCCTTAGGCATTACAAATCATGTTAGACATTTTCGTTATTTAAATCAATAAATTTGAGTATGAAAATAGACCAGCTCTGTTTCCGGCTACATATCGAAAGTCTAGTGATAATTGTGATCCTATTGTATTGATAAAAGCTATTTTAGACGTGCTGGTGTTAAAATAAAAATAGTAAGATGGCAACGCAATCTTACCTTTTTCTGAGATATTTAAACATATTTTGACTCTATGGGAACAATTGAATTTGTCTCTAAATATTATTGATGAAGATGAAACAACGAGTTTAATGCAGAACCTTTACTCTAAGAACGCCAATCTATATTACAGTGTTTCGACTGGATAATGAAGAAGAGAACTTGTATGGTATTCGTTTGGTTTGTATGGATGTACATTGACTAATGTATTCAATAACTTAGTGATAAGGGAGAAATTGAGATAGTTTTGGAAAACAGCCCATTAAGTCTCGGCTGAGGAAAAATTGTACTGAGAAATGCTCTTTATACAACACGTGTATTTTTTACATCCATTTTGACCTTTTGGAAAACGATCTGTAGTTCGGCTAAGCCTAAATATTTAGTGGTATGGTCGTCTACTAAACCATAATCAGTTGATGTGAATAACAATTGTATAAAGAGTATTGTTAAAAGATTGATTATGGAGAACAAGGATTGAACTAAAGTATAGGCGTACGCTGCTTTTTTTTTGTGGGTATCGAAATGATTAGTAAAACGAATATACTGACGTCTTGTGTTTATGTAATTTCTGGTTTGTTCAAAAAGTACACTTGATTAGTTACCAATAAAATGTGATTTCGGTTAAAATGACTACACTTATGTATCGTTACCGAATATTTTCATATTATTTTTGCTGAAAGTTTTGATTTTTTCTGAACAAGACACGGAACAAATAGGCGCTATTCTATGACGTATTCATTATTTTAATATATATTAGCTTCGATAGGTGGCTGAGATGCTACTGGATATACTCTGCTATGTTTCTTTGTGTCCGTATACTTGATTACTGTTTCTTCTATAATAATATATACTGGACCAATTTTGCTTAACGATAATTATAATAAGGTTCCAAAAAACCTGTTTTAAAACTACGCCAAACAAATAGAATGTACTTAGAGATGAAAAAATAAAAACTGCGAGATCGTGTTTTCTAGGAGTTACAAGGTGTTATAGTTAGTAATCATACAATTTTTGGCAAAAATGGTTGTTTTTAAAGTATTATGCATAAAATCATTTTCGCCGTTTAAAACTAAACTAAATTAAATTTTGTTTTTTTGATGTACCATACGATTGAAAAAAGAAAGATGTTCCAATGACTTGTCTTTTATGAGTAGGTGGTCTTATTTAAACAACGCCTAAAAATATACAAAAAAATGTTCAAAATTGAGATTGTATAGCCTTGTCTATACAAGTCGTTTATAATCTAGATTTTTAATTTTGGGAGTATTTAAATAAGACTAAGGTACAATCATGGTGAATTTTATGGATCTTCTTTTTAAATATAATTGGAACCTGCTCAATTTCACGATTAGAAAATTAGCGTCATTTAATTATTTTATATTTTCATATACACATAAAAATTATAAATCGTCGGCTGTATAAAAGACTGGCTAAAAGCCTAAAGAAACATGTCGCCTATTTTCTTGCAGACTTAACACTGATTTGGACAAATCTGTAGTGAGCCTAGTAATGTAACCAGAATTAAAGAGAGTTTTTTCATAAAAGAAAATTCCAGTATTGTATGTAGCAATGTAATTTTTTTTGGTTTTTGTGAAATTAAACAATTCTTGAAAATATCTCAATTATTGTCACATAATGATAATTCCTTAAAATATGCTCTGTTTGCTATATTGGTCTCCATAGTTATAATTATAATTAAGTTACACTTAAGTTTTGTAGCCATCAGTGTATTGAGTATTTATTAATCTTTGTACTCGAAACATGATACAAATTTAGGGAAGAACAAAACGACTAGACGAATATTAATTTTGATCTAGGAGATTTATAACGGTAGAAATTGCTATAATCATGACACTATTAGAGTTAGTTACTTTTGGTTATTATGTAGACGATTTCAGAAAGTGCACAGCGCGTATTAGAGCTAAAAAATGTTTAATTCATGACCATTTATTACTTTCAAAATGTTTTGTTTTAAATTTTTTCTTTGGGACTTATAGCATTTGCTTATTTTTATTGTTTGAAATATAATATAACAGAATGCTATACATTTTTTTGTGATTCTTTTAATGCTATCTACTCGATTTCTCTTAAAATAATAATTTTTTTTGGTTTTTGTTAGTTACATATACATTTCCCTTATATGTTATAAAATATTTTTCAAGTTAATCTCTTATATGTTATAAGGGTTAGGGCCGGACTAAGACCTATATGAGCCTTCTTATAAAAAATATCACTACAAAAAAAAAACCTAGAAAAACTGTATGTCGCTAATCATAACAGGCTAAAAAAATTCGTAAAGGTTCCTGGGGCGTTAGTCCAAAAGCCCTCCCATAATATGTACCTGATAGAGATAACAACATTATTTTTTCAAATGGTTTACTTAGTTAAACATGTATGTTACATATTTAACTAACTTATAATATAGGAAATAATCTAATTAAGAAACGTAAGAACAGTTATGGAAATGAATGTTGAATGAAGAAGAGGTAGAGGAAGACCAAAAAATAAATGGAGGGATGTTATTGAATGCGATATGAGGACGGCTGATGTGGGAGATCGTTTCAAGTGAATCCTAAATAGTTGGCATAAAGGCGAGGAAAAAGAAGAATCTAATTAAAATATTGACTGGTCGATAACATTTTTAAATCAGTATTTCAGAAGTTATTAACATTTTTATAACTAGGCGAAAAGAATAGAGAAGCCTAAAAATTTCTAGTGATAAAAATAGTAGCATCAACTACTTAAACAGTAAAAGTTAATAATTTTTAATATGTAAATAACAAAAGCAAAAACAATTATTATTTTGTGAGGAATCAAGTGATTAAAGTTAAAAATATCGTCATATAGATATATTTACGTCACGTTACGAAGATTTATAATATCAATAATTTAAAAATATATATGTATATTCTATTGATATTTATATTATAATATTTGTTTTGTTTGGTAAATTGTAAAAAAGAGCTTATTTTAGCTTCGATGCAAAGCTGACAAGGTATTAATTTTACTATAATGTGTTTTTTTTTTGTGTCTGTTACCACTTTTTCTCAGCTCTCACCAAACCGATTATTTTTACTTAATACTGCCATAACTTTTTCAAAAATGGACAAATCTATATAATTTTTTTTTTTATAGATGCTTGATGTCTTTACCTATCATTTGGTATAATTTTTTTTATACATTTAACCCTTTACCAGCGCACTTTTTTAATCCTCCCATTAAAAATGACAATTTTTCACAAAAAATTAACTTTTTCATCTTAACTTTTGAAAGTGTTCCGGAAATACTGACACTTTTATTTATATCTTAAATTAAAGCTAATGTAATATACTTTATTATGGAAAAAAAAAATTTCGAACTTTATTTTGTCTTCACGATGAACATGGCTACCAAATGCTATTTTTGTGTTAAAATTCTCGATTTTATATTTTACATTATTAAGATAAAGTATGTCGAATGAAAAAGGGATTATTAAAAAATATTATTTCTCATAAAAAAATAATGTTGATCCATACACTTTTCAATATGTTATAGCATTATAAAGTTAAAAATGTAAAAAATAAAATCGAAAATTTTCACACAAAAATAGCATTCGGTAGCCATTTTCACCGTGAAGACAAAATAAAGTCCGAAATTTTTTTTTTACATAATAAAGTAAATTACATTAGCTTTAATTTAAGATATATATAAAAGTATCAAACTTTCCGGAACACTTTCAAAATTTAAGTTGAAAAAGTCAATTTTTTGTGAAAAAGTTATCATTTTGAATCCCCTCCGTAGGCAGGTAAAAAGTCAGATTTATAATAAAAATATACCAAATGATAGGTAAAGACATCATGTATCTATAAAAAAAAAATAATTATATTGATATGTTCATTTTTGAAAAAGTTACGGCAGTTTTTAGTAGAAAAAATTTCGAAAATTAGCGATTTTTAAATTTGTAATTTTTTTGGAGGTTTCCCCCATTTACGGGGAACGAGGGATTTTTTTTCAATTTTTGAGGGTAATGTCTTCGACTAAATACGATTTGTGATCTTTTGACGTATCGTTGAAAGAAATCCGTTCGGTGAGAGCTGAGAAAAAGTGGTAACAGACAAAAAAAAAAAAATAAACACATCTTAGTAAAAATAATACCTTCTCAGCTTCGCATCGAAGCTAAAATAGTTAAAAAGATCTACTCAACTCAGTGTATTATAAATTTTGATTTTAATTGTAAAAATCCATTGTTAAATTCAGGTAAAACTAAAAATCATTTTTTTTTTAGATTTATGTAGGAACATGTTTTTTTTTTAACTTATAGTATTTATTGTATGCTTTAATTTGACATATATTTAAAGTTCGGAGTATTTCCGGATTATTTTTAAATATTAAGTTGAAAAAGTTAGTTTTTATAAAAAAGTCGCTATTTTAAATCCCTTCCTGAAAGCAGGTTAAGTGTTAGATTTTCAAAAAAATGATATCAAATAAAATGAAAATATCTAAGGTTTCAATATACAAAAAACTTTTTGATGATTTGTTCATTTTTCAAAAAATTACGATAGTTTTAAGAAAAAAAAACCCAGCACAGGGGGGTCGCGGCACAGTGGTGACGTGGTATAGATGGATCAAGTATAATGATATCTGACAGTGATNGGTGACGTGGCATAGTTGGATCAAGTATAATGATATCTGACAGTGATTAAAATCACTATAAAAAAAAAACGCTTCGATGCAAATCTTTAGATAGTGTTTAATTTTAAAAAAATTGTGGATTATTCCAAAAGCTTCATAAACTGCTAGTTCCTTATTAATATCCTGATTAAGA
>NW_026099573.1:20029202-20032586 GCF_025091365.1 Daktulosphaira vitifoliae
AGGGTAATGTCTTCGACTAGATACGATTTGTGATCTTTTGACGTATCGTTGAAAGAAATCCGTTCGGTGAGAGCTGAGAAAAAGTGGTAACAGACACAAAAAAAAAAATAAACACATCTTAGTAAAAATAATACCTTCTCAGCTTCGCATCGAAGCTAAAAAAAAATTTCGGATTTTATTTTGTCTTCATGGTGAAAATAGCTACCGTATTCAAAAATATGCTATTTTTGTGTTAAAATTCTTGGTTTTGTATTTTATTTTATTTTAAGGGGATTACACTGATTTTCATAAATATTATATCTATCTAATTGACATAGTATAAAAAGTTAAACATATTTAATTTTTTTTGTTTCTTTGATGTCGAGAAAAATAACTTTAAAATTTGAACTAACTAAATTTCCATTTTTATTAAGTGACAAATGCGACGTATGGTTTCTGAGACGATAACACTTGGGTCTTTCATGCCTGTGGCACTGAATTTTTTCTTAATTTTTTTTGAGTTAGAAAAAAATGTTTAACTCGTTTGAATATTTATTAAATATTAAATATTAAATATTAAATTTCGATGCTCTAAGTATAACTAAACTTTGTAAAACAATGTAATTAATGGCTTTTTGTGTTTAATACTTTAAATCATTTTTAATTTAAATTGGTTTTCTATGACTCACTGATTTCTTGGTATAGTAATTATTGTTGTAATAAGTATTAGTTTTTATATAAGCACTAACATTTTTAATATTAAATTTATGTATTATGTGAATAATATAGAATTATAATAAGCTTAGCAGTTTTTATCATCTAAACGAAAAATTAAAAAAAATAAATATTATTTGATTAAGATCTTTTTTCTTGTTTCTGAATAGTTATAATTATATTTTTTATTTAATAGTTATTATAATTTTTATAAGCCTCGAGCCCTGATAATAAGAGTAACAGATTGAGTCACATTGAATATATTACACATAATATCCGAAATGGATAGATTATGTTTTAAACAAATATAATATATATATAAGTAATTATTCGAGAGAGTAAAATTAAGTTTGAGCGACTTTGATACTATATATCTGAAGTATGACCCGATAGGCTTACATTATATGTAACATAAGTCTATAATATATAACTTTTAGTCAATGTATTATAAAAAAAGTTAATTGATTTTCAAACATTTGAAAATATGAATATTAGTTTTAAGATATATTAATAATGAGTAAGCTTGTGATATTAGCGTTAAAAAGTTACCATAAAAAAAAAATTGTCTATGAAAACATAGACTTTATAATTTAAAATTGCAAAACAGTTATGGACATATTTAAAAAAATTTCAAATTTATTTCTTAAAATATGTGTCATATTTACAGGAACTGTTCTAGATAATATAGTTTTTTCCTTAAATCATGAAATATTGATAACAGGCCGTGATTTCTTCACAAATCACTTTCTCTGATAAAATAAAACAAAACTGTACAGCAGGTAAATATAACTTACTAATATATATTCAAACGAATGTATCATTACAGAAGAAAACTTTCCTGACAAATCTGATCAATTATATTAAACGATATTGGTTATTTTAAAGTTGGATTATTATAAATATTAGATATTTATTGACCACATGATTGTTATTTTGAAGATATTGGCGATTTTGAACTAAAAATATGCAGGAAAAACTTAATGAATCAGTAAAAAATTTAGAAGCATCAGCTTTAGAAGTTAAAACCTACATAGAAAATATAATAAGGAAATACCACATGTAAATAATTAAATACTCACATAATTTAAAATTAAACCGATCAGATATATGATTGTATATAACTGATCCTACATAAAAATGAAAAAAAAATTGTTTTCAAATATTTTTTATTCAATACATAATGAGTATTAAAAACAAATAAAATTAACCTAGCACCGGAAAAGAACTTGAAAAAAATTAACGGATACGTGTATTTCGTAAACTATACAAACACTAACAGTCAGTATCTCTTTGGCCGTGGCGAAGAAAACATTGTTTTCAAAATACTGGTGTCCGCTGTTTTTTCCAAGTACTTTTCGTTGTATTGGATTAATTTTAAATAATTAGAAACAAGTATTCAACTATAAATTTTTAGGATTTAATTTAATTATAATTATATTATGAGTATTTGAAATTTTATATAAAAATGTACTTGCAGAATTTTGTTAAAGTATATGTAATATTCATGGTCAGTTTTTCAGTTTTCTGCATTAATCATTGGCATTTCAATGAAATTTTGGAAAAAAAAACGTTGTTTGATATCAACCCACCTCCTATTTTTTGGAATAATAGGATTGTGCGTGATTATGATTTATTCGATGTGGGAGAAGATAATATGATTACCGAAGAAAACTTCCAAGATAAGAGTGCTCAACTTTATAAAATGTTAACCGGAATTTATATTATTCGGCTAATAAATATATTGAAAATTTTAGAACATATGTGTATCGGCATTTGTGAAAAACTTGATAAGTTTGAATATGACAAAGGTGAAGAATCAGTAAAAGCAGGTTTTAATTGTTTTGAGGAATCGATTAATAAAGTTAGTATTAATATTAGCAAAAACAGTATTGTTCCAAATGTTGTAAATTTCATTATTAATGATATTGTTGAATTAAAAATCAACAAGGATCTCAATACTATAAAAAATATTGTTTCCACATATATTGAGAAGTGTTATCAGTATCTTAATAGTGAGTATTATATGTCAGAATATGAGGAATTAGATGATTATTATTATGCAATAAATAGAGCAACGTATGTCAATTCAGTGTCCAACAAAAGACAACTTCCATTGATAACGCTTCGTCTTTTGTTGGATTGCATGAAAAATATTTCACAAAAAATCTCAAAAGTTATAAATATTCTTTCTTAAGATAAAATAAGTAGTCTAAATAAACCAAATAATTTCTCTCTTATTCAGTTAAATCTTTATATTTATATCAATTATATAATAACTGATTGTATTAAAGATTTGTATGATAATATCAGTTAAAATGTCAAATTGTTTTATGAATAAAATTTCTTATCGAAATCAGTTAAATTTGTTTATTATGATTTTACCTTGTTTTATCAATTTAAGGTATACTAGAGTGGAAAGTATTAAATCAATTTTTGAGCTATTTTCTTTATAACATAATAGATCATTATTATATTAAGACTATAATGATAATTATACCCACTAAATCTAAAAATCATTTATATAAATTATTTTGATCAAATTTTTTTATAAAATTAACCTTGTATTTATTTAATTGTGGGATAATAATGCAAAACGTACTTTTTCTATTTCTATAAAATTTTACTTAAGTATACATATTTATTATAATTTGTACGCGGCATTGAATGGCGTGATTATTTTTTTATCGAAAT
>NW_026099573.1:20032633-20039210 GCF_025091365.1 Daktulosphaira vitifoliae
GAATGAAAAAGGGATTATTAAAAAATATTATTTCTCATAAAAAAATAATGTTGATCCATACACTTTTCAATATGTCATAGCATTATAAAGTTAAAAATGTAAAAAATAAAATCGAGAATTTTCACACAATAATATTATTTGGTAGCCATTTTAACCGTAAAGATAAAATAAAGTCCGAAATTTCTTTTTTGCATAATAAAGTATATTACATTAACTTTAATTTAAGATATATATAAAAGTGTCAGACTTTCAAAAGTTAAGTTGAAAAAGTTCTACTTTCTATATGCATTTTTATGTTTTGAATCCCCCCTGTATTAAGGGAAATGGTCCGATTTAAAAAAAAAGTATGTCGAATGAAAGATCTATATAAATACTACTTCTCATAAAAAAATTGTAATGATTCATACATTTTTCAAAAAGTTATAGCATAATAAAGTTAAAAATGGAAAATACAAAATCGAAAATTTTCACACAAAAATAGCATTCGGTAGCCATTTTCACCATGAAGATAAGATAAAGTCCGAAATTTTTTTTTTTCAAAATATAGTACATTAAATTAGCTTTAATTTAAGATATATATAAAAGTGTCAGACCTTCCGGAACATTTTCAAAAGTTAAGTTGAAAAANTAAAAGTGTCAGACCTACCGGAACATTTTCAAAAGTTAAGTTGAAAAAGTTAAATTTTTGTAAAAAAGTTGTCATTTTAAATCCCCCCTTGTGGGCAGGTTAAGGTTTAAATTTATGAAAAAAATATACCAAACGAAAGTTAATGATATTACACATCTATATAAAAAAAAATTATATTGATATGTTCATTTTTGAAAAAGTTATGGCACTTTTAAGTAAAAAAAATTGAAAAAATTTCGAAAATTAGCGATTTTTAAATTTGTAATTTTTTTGGAGGTTTCCCCCTTTTACGGGGAACGAGGGAATTTTTTTCAATTTTTAAGGGTAATGTCTTCGACTAGATACGATTTGTGATCTTTTGACGTATCATTGAAAGAAATCGGTTCGGTGAGAGCTGAGAAAAAGTGGTAANATTATATTGATATGTTCATTTTTGAAAAAGTTATGGCACTTTTAAGTAAAAAAAATTGAAAAAATTTCGAAAATTAGCGATTTTTAAATTTGTAATTTTTTTGGAGGTTTCCCCCATTCACGGGGAACGAGGGAAATTTTTTTAATTTATTAGAGAAATGTAACTACATACGATTTTTGATTTTTTGACTTATTATTGAAAGAAATTGGTCTAGTGAGAGCTGAAAAAAAGTGACAACAGACACAAAAAAAAAAAAACATCATGGTAAAACCTTCTTAGTAATTAAAAGTAATACCTTCTTAGCTTCGCATCGAAACTAAAAAAATTATCCATACAGAAATTTGAAAAAAAAAAAATAATAATAATAATAATATGTAATTTTGATTCATCAAAAAATATATAAATATTTTTTTTACTATCCAGGAAAGTATTAAATTTTAAAAGAACTTAGGGTAAAAAAAAATGTATTACCTAATATATTTATTTCGTTATAGGAATAAGTTTTTGTAAGTAATTATTAAACTTTTATTTAATTTATTCTTATAACTAAAGCGTTCTAAAGGTATTTAAAATAAATAATTTTACGCAATTCTTTTTTGTTAGTCTTCTACTCTTATTATTGAAATATCATTTTATACTAAAAATGGTAAATATCGTTTCTGAGAAAATCAAATAATTAAGTAGTTATATTATAATAAATATTTGATTTTTAAATATACAATTAAAACTTCAAATAAATCAATAGCGTTTTCTTTCATAAAAATTTGATTAGTTGGTCAACTATTCCATAGGTCAAAGAATCAATTTTAAGTTGGAAATACTCCTTCAAATCAGCAAATTAACATTAATTCGTTTGCTTTTGTAACTAGTGTTATCTGCACTAGGTATGGAGTTTGTACAGCTGTTCATGCTCACCAAAAAATTCATTTAAATTATATAAAGATTAATATCTTTATATAATTTAAATAAATTTAAAGCAATGTTAATAAATACAAAATAACTGAGTAACTAAAAATTTCAAAAGTAAAATATAAACTAAGCTATGAAGGCAGCCGGAATAGACAAAATTTTAATATTAATTTTAAGCATAACTTTATTTTCCAAAAAAAATTTGCACATAAAATTAATCTGTGCGACTTTTAAATAGTAAAATGTGACTGTCCTAGACAATATTTAAGTGGTAAAATAAAAAAAAATCCTGCAAAGGGATCATATCATATTAAGGAAAAATAATTAAAATTAAAAAATACAGTGATTCATTTATTATTAATCACTTAATTAGTCGAAAAATAAAAATAATATTGAAAATTTTCTTTTTTATTTCTTTTAAGTAGTCGTTTTTCTCAATTTATCAATCATAAAGTATTTTTTATATTTATCAATTATACCTTTCTAAGAATGAAATTTTATTTTTTTCAGATGGAAACATACATAATTAACTAGCTTATTTAATAGATAATAATCTAATTAATAAAATGACTTATCAATAATAACTTTGAATTTTGGAAATTATTAATATATTACCGTAAAGGCTGGAGGTGGGAGAGGATGTTTTTATTTTTATCACTAGACATTTAATGGCGCCTCTACTCCTCCAACCTAAATATAACATCCTAAATACTAGATCAAAAGTTACAAAACAGTAATTTACTTAATTAGATAATTTAAACTAGTTAAAAATGTATGTTTCCATTTGAAGAAATAAAGTTAAACCCTTAAAATGTATAAGAGATGAACATACAAAATACTTCATGAATAATAAAATTAAGAAAAACATGCAAATAAAAGAAATCATAAATTAATGAATTACACTATGTTTATTAAATAAATATCTAATTCTTAACAATATAAGACTTCCATGATATCTTCAATCAGAACACATAATACGGGTATCTTCCACTGTTTAAACCCTAAGGCATAATGACATGAAAATTAATAATTAAATAAGTAACATTAGTAATAATCATTGTAACTAAGGCAAGAGAATAAAACATTTCTCCAGCTAATATTGAGACATCGTATTTAAACCTACAAAATTCAAATAACATACTAAAGTAACTTATTTTACGTTAAATGAAAAGGTTTAACTTTTTATATATTGTAATCTATTCTTAAAAGCTGGGACTTTCATATTACTATTACAAGTTTTTGGTTAAACAGGTTGTTGGTCTCAGCAGTCCCATTATGAATAGGGTCTGGACCTTCGAAATGAAGGGTGATTTGCGGATATGGTCTAATGGGCCCGGAGCTCTCAGCACCAGTGCCCCTGCTGAATGGAACATCAAATGGCCTATCAAAATTTTCTGACAATAGGAGTAACTATGACTCTTTTAAGGTAGTAAATGAATTTAGAATAAAAAAGAAAAAAATGAATATGCAATTAGTATTTACTCATTACTACATTTAATTTATTAAAAATAATAATAAGCTATACAATTTATTAAATTCAGTTAAAGAAGTTTAAGAAAGGAAATAATAACAGTAGTGTAATCAGCAAAAGAAATCACACTTTAATATGATCAAAGACTATTTAATAATTGAATAAACCAATAATGTTGATTATAGTAAAAATCAATATAAATATAAATTTAATAATTAATTACAACTATTAAAAATAGTTTTATATTATTTATGTTAAAATTCCCAGTGGATAGGGGATAAGAATATTTCCACAGCCCCTCTGCCAGTCGTAAGAGGCGACTAATGAGGTTGCGTCAGGTCGACAGCCGGCATAAAATTTTTGTCAAATAGTATGAGGTGTTCTGAACAAAATTTAGGCGAATTGCTCCATCTCAGAAGTACGCGGGGACGACTGGTGAGAAGGAATAAAATAGTTAAAAACGGAGAAGGTCTAAGGAATAAAGTGTTTAATCCAGCTGGACAACTTGTGTGGTGGCTGTTTCACCAGTCATGTGGTCTACCCAACGCTTATAATGTCAACGGTGTAGGGACATCACCACTTAACTCTAGCCTGGACTCGTGTATAAGGGAGAAAGATAAATACAAAATAAGAATAGGTACATGGAATGTTGGAACATTAACTGGTAAAAGTGGAGAATTAGTAGAAGTATTGAAGAAGAGAAAAGTTAACATTTGTTGTGTGCAGGAAACTAAGAAAAATTGCCCGACCCCAAGTAGTTGGGATTAAGGCGAAGAAGAAGAATATTATTTATGTTAAAAATTGTATATGTATTATTAATGTAAAAGCTGTTTTAGCGAAGAACATTAAATACTACTGTGTAATGGAGAAATTGAAAATATATAGAATATTTTAATATATTATAAAATTAAGTATAAATATAATAAAAGTTATAATAAGCTAATTTTGATTTCAAATGATTACCAGATACATTTTTTAATTATTTGAAATTTGTCAATTTCAGTAAAATATCATAAAACAAACACAATTTTTGAATCACAAATTATATAAAGCCATTAATCATAGTCAGAGGCCACTATGACGGTATTTCAGGCCTAAACATTACAAATTACAATAATTAATACTGTTATAGCCATTATCATCTATAGGTGTTCAATAAGTAAGGAAACGGGTTTCTATTTTTCTAATTGTTTCTAACAATTTAATTGTTTTCTTATTTACTGAATACTCTATATTTATAGATTATACAGAGTAATCAAAATCTGATCAAAAACAGTGAAATAATAATAGAATTTTGGACAAAAATCACTTAACTTTAACATATTGTAACAGATTAATGGTTAAATGGATTAAAAAACTGTAAAAATAAAATTGTCATTATTTCTTCTATCATAATGTTAAATTAAAAATAAGGGTTCTTATCTAAGAAAATAAAATTTAAAGATTGTTAAACCTAAAGCGATAAAAAAATTTTTTTTATTGTTGTGTTTTAACTAAATAATATTTTTCTTTAAAAAATTTAAAATTTAATAGTTTTTGAGAAAATGAGTGCCTTGATCACTCTGTATATATACATGTATAGAAAAGTTTAAGATTTACAGACCCTATAAATTGATATTACCAATAAATTTACTTGATGTGAAATAAAAATGATAAATCAATACAATAAATTCATTACTATTAACTGTCAATATCACTAGCAAAGCAAAAATTAACAGCACAGCATAGTCAATAAGGATATATCAGAAATGTAACTACTGTAGTTTACAGAACAATGTTCAGCCTAAAAATTACAAATCACTTTAATTAACATTGTCTTTATCATTACAGAATCAACAAATTTATTTATTTATTAATACCTTAATATAAAAAACAACTAAACTATTTAATAACTAATCATATTCTAATCAAAAATATGTTTAGAATTTTTTGAAATGAAAATGTTTTGGATTGTATAAACCCATAACCCAACCTTATAGTACCAAAAATACAAAATTTAAGCTTATAATATCTAATAAGTAATCAAAGCTTTAGATCAGATAAAAAATAATAATAACATTATTAATATTTGCAGAGTAAATGAATATTTAAAGAAATAAAAAGTAATTACCTGTATAATACATCAATTAGCAAGACCTGTCAATACTATTGNAAAGTAATTACCTGTATAATACATCAATTAGCAAGACCTGTCAATACTATTGGCTATCGATCAGGCAGTTGTACAGGAACAACAGTAATAGATCCCTAATGGCTAACCGAGTCATACACATTTTAAATCAAACTAATTTTCAGTAATCAATTTAATAACAGTAATTAATCTTCATAAATCTTACACAATTATATGAGGATAATCGTTTATAAATGTATAAACACATCCATGAATAATATTAAAACATTTATATATGTTAACCATTCTAATAATTTTATACACTTACAAATAAAAATCAACTATTCGGTGAGTTTTGTCAGTTTTTTGAACACAATCATTAAGGCTAGGGACTGCATAAAATGGGACGACTAAACACTGCCGCATAAAGGACTCATAGGTATTGGAACGTCGCCGTCAGCTCGGTGTCGTCGAAAAAAGTCACCGTGACGATTATAACGATATCGTAAACGACGGATTTTAGTAAATAAATAATAACAAAAAATATTTAATTAATGATAACTGAAGAACTTACGATCGCATAACATGGGACGAAAAAACGTAGCGACGGTGATAACGACTAAATGGCGGGAACGCAAATTACGATAAGAATGTAAATTGGGGTAACACTCTACACTTTAATACTCGTTTATATTCCAAGAAATTTTGAAAATCGGAAATTTCAAAAATTCTCGTAGATAAAAAATTAACGAAGTGGTCGTAAAAGACGCCAGACAGTAAATCCCGTCAAACGTTATCAGAAACGGAACGATCTTTTAAAAAGACGAATTTTAGTCGTACTAAAACGATTATTTCTTCCAGATGTCTCTTATTCGAGGGAAACCGATAGAATAGATAGTTGTTTTTATATAGTCTAAGGCATATACTCTTAAGCTTTACTAAAGCTAGTAAATATTGAATGTGTTAGTGTTCTCTTTCAATTATTATTTATTATACATCATGGGAATGAATTATGAGAGTATGTTAACTCGAGGCTCTTTAAAAGCC
>NW_026099573.1:20039310-20055514 GCF_025091365.1 Daktulosphaira vitifoliae
AAAACCAAGAATTTTAACACAAAAATAGCATATTTTTGAATACGGTAGCTATTTTCACCATGAAGACAAAATAAAATCCGAGATTTTTTTTTAGCTTCGATGCGAAGCTGCGAAGGTATTATTTTTAGTAAGATGTGTTTATTTTTTTTTTGTGTCTGTTACCATTTTTTCTCAGCTCTCACCGAACGGATTTCTTTCAACGATACGTCAAAACATCACAAATCGTATCTAGTCGAAGACATTACCCTCAAAAATTGAAAAAAAATCCCTCGTTCCCTGTAAATGGGGGAAACCTCCAAAAAAATTACAAATTTAAAAATCGCTAATTTTCGAAATTTTTTCAATTTTTTTTACTAAAAAGTGCCGTAACTTTTTCAAAAATGAACATATCAATATAATTCTTTTTTTTGATAGATGCATGATGTCTTTACCTATCATTTGGTATATTTTTTTAATAAATCTGACTTTTTACCTGCCCACAGGGGGGGATTTAAAATGACAACTTTTTTACAAAAAATTAATTTTTTCAACTTAACTTTGAAAGAGTTCCGGAAGGTCTGACACTTTTATATATATCTTAAATTAAAGCTAATGTAATATACTTTATTATGCAAAAAAAAAATTTCGGACTTTATTTTATCTTCATGGTGAAAACAGACATTAAACTTAATAAAAAAAATACGATTTTTGTAAAAAAATTCTTTTTTATATTTTTAACTTTATAATGCTATAACTTTTTGAAAGATGTATGGATCAATATAATTTTTTTTTTATAGATGCATGATGTCTTTACCTATCATTTGGTATATATTTTTTTTATATCTGACCCTTTACCTGCCCACAGGGGGGGATTTAAAATGACAACTTTTTCACAAAAAATTAACTTTTTCAACTTAAATTTTGAAAGTGTTCCGGAAAGTCTGACACTTTTATATATATCTTAAATTAAAGCTAATGTAATTTACTTTATTATGCGAAAAAAAAATTTCGGACTTTATTTTATCTTCACGGTGAAAATGGCTACCGAATGCTATTATTGTGTGAAAATTCTCGATTTTATTTTTTACATTTTTAACTTTATAATGCTATGACATATTGAAAAGTGTATGGATCAACATTATTTTTTTATGAGAAATAATATTTTTTAATAATCCCTTTTTCATTCGACATAATTTATCTTCATTAGGATATTAATAATGAACTAGCAGATCATGTAGCTTTTGGAATAATCCACCAATTTTTTAAAATTAAACACTATCTAAAGATTTGCATCGAAGCGTTTTTTTTTTATAGTGATTTTAATCACTGTCAGATATCATTATACTTGATCCAACTATGCCATGTCACCACTGTGCCACGACCACCCTGTGCTGGGTTTTTTAATATTAAAGTATATTACATAAGCTTTAATTTAAGATATATATAAAAGTGTCAGTATTTCCGGAACACTCGAAAAATTAAGTTGAAAAAGTTCTACTTTCTATATGTATTTTTAAGTTTTGAACCCCCCTTCATAAAGGAAAATGGTCCGATTTAAAAAAAAAGTATGTCGAATGAAAGAGGTATATAAATATTATTTCTTATAAATAAATAGTACTGATCCATACATTTTTCGAAAAGTAATAGCATTTTAAAGTTAAAAATGTAAAATATAAAATCGAGAATTTTCACACAAAAAAAAAAGCATTTGGTAGCCATTTTAACCGTGAAGACAAAATAAAGTCCGAAATTTTTTTTTTCCATAATAATTAAAGCTAATATCTTTAATTTAAGATATATATAAAAGTGTCAGTATTTCCGGAACACTTTCAAAAGTTAATTTTTTGTGAAAAATTGTCATTTTTAATGGGGGGATTAAAAAAGTGCGCTGGTAAAGGGTTAAATGTATAAAAAAATTAAAAAAACAAAATTGTTTGTAAATTTTTTTCTATTATATTATCAACGTAAAAATAGAGGTTATTATTTAAAAAAATTTATGTTAAGGTTTTTATATCTGAAGGGTTAAAAAAAAAATTTTTTTTTTACTACATATTATTTGAATTGAAAAACATTTTTCTTTACAAAAATGTTAATTTTTCAATTGTTTCCGAGAAAATTAGTGTCTTAACTTTAATTAATATTTGTACATATTTATATAATTTCAGTAACTCAAAAAAATTATGTACATTTAGGTTTTATTGGCATAAAACATGTATACCATCTGTAAAAAAAACATCAAATAAATGGTATATTTTAAAACATGACATCAGCAAATTTATTTAGATAGAAATAACAAATAATAAAATTAAAATTTTTGTTTTTGAAGAATGAAAATAAATTCGTAATAAAATATTTAGCATAATCAATTTAATTTCAATAAGAGAAAAGCATAATCAAACTATCTACTGTAAAACGGTAGACAACATTATAGATTGATGTATTTTTCTCAATCATTTTCAAAATTACTTTTACAAAAACTGAAATGACTTATGAATGCTATAATTCGCTCTGTTAAGTACCACTAGATTATTTAAATTATTAATTATTAATGGTAATTGTGTGGTTACAATGCAAAACGTACTATTTTCAAAAATACAAATTTTCAGGAGATGCAATTTTCTCAAAAAGTTACGTTTTGCTCAAAATTATTATTTTAAAATCAATTTTTTTTATAAAAAAAAAAAATTTATTTCGATAAAAAAATAATCACGCCATTCAATGCCGCGTACAAATTATAATAAATATGTATACTTAAGTAAACTTTTATAGAAATAGAAAAAGTACGTTTTGCATTATTATCCCACAATTAAATAAATACAAGGTTAATTTTATAAAAAAATTTGATCAAAATAATTTATATAAATGATTTTTAGATTTAGTGGGTATAATTATCATTATAGTCTTAATATAATAATGATCTATTATGTTATAAAGAAAATAGCTCAAAAATTGATTTAATACTTTCCACTCTAGTATACCTTAACTTGATAAAACAAGGTAAAATCATAATAAACAAATTTAACTGATTTCGATAAGAAATTTTATTCATAAAACAATTTGACATTTTAACTGATATTATCATACAAACAAATCTTTAATACAATCAGATATTATATAATTGATATAAATATAAAGATTTAACTGAATAAGAGAGAAATTATTTGGTTTATTTAGACTACTTATTTTATCTTAAGAAAGAATATTTATAACTTTTGAGATTTTTTCTGAAATATTTTTCATGCAATCCAACAAAATACGAAGCGTTGTCAATGGAAGTTGTCTTTTGTTGGACACTGAATTGACATACGTTGCTCCATTTATTGCATAATAATAATCATCTAATTCCTCATATTCCGAAATATAATACTCACTATTAAGATACTGATAACACTTCTCAATATATGTGGAAACAATATTTTTTATAGTATTGAGATCTTTATTGATTTTCATCTCAGCAATATCAATAATAATGAAATTTACAACTTCTGGAACAATACTGTTTTTGCTAATATTAATACTAACTTTATTAATCGATTCCTCAAAACAATTAAAACCTGCTTTTACTGATTCTTCACCTTTGGCATATTCAAACGTATCTAGTTTTTCACAAATGCCGATACACATATGTTCTAAAATTTTCAATATATTTATTAGCCGAATAATATAAATTCCGGTTAACATTTTATAAAGTTGAGCACTCTTATCTTGGAAGTTTTCTTCGGTAATCATATTATCTTCTCCCACATCGAATAAATCATAATCACGCACAATCCTATTGTTCCAAAAAATAGGAGGTGGGTTGATATCGTACAACGTTTTTTTTTCCAAAATTTCATTGAAATGCCAATGATTAATGCAGAAAACTGAAATACTGACAATCAATATTACATATACTTTAACAAAATTCTGCAAGTACATTTTTATATAAAATTTCAAATACTCATAATTTAATTATAATTAAATTAAATCCTAAAAATTTATAGATGAATACTTGTTTCTAATTATTTAAAATTAATCCAATACAATTTAAAGTACTTGGAAAAATCAGCGGACACCAGTATTTTGAAATCAATGTTTTCTTCGCCACAGCCAAAGAGATACTGACTGTTAGTGTTTGTATAGTTTTCGAAATACACGTATCCGTTGATTTTTTTCAAGTGCTTTTCCGGTGCTAGGTTAATTTTATTTGTTTTTTATACTCATTATGTATTGAATAAAAAATATTTAAAAAAAAATTTTTTTTCATTTTTATGTAGGACCAGTTATATACAATCAAATATCTGATCGATTTAATCTTAAATTATGTGAGTATTTAATTATTTACATGTGGTATTTCCTTATTATATTTTCCATGTAGGTTTTAACTTCTAAAGCTGATGCTTCTAAATTTTTTACTGATTCATTAAGTTTTTCCTGCATATTTTTAGTTCAAAATCGTCAATACCTTCAAAATAACAATCATGTAGTCAATAAATATCTAATATTTAATCATCCAACTTTAAAATAACCAATATCGTTTAATATAATTGATCACATTTGTCAGGAAAGTTTTCTTCTGTAATGATACATTCGTTTGAATATATATTAGTAAGTTATATTTACCTGCTGTACATTTTTATTTTATCAGAGAAAGTGATTTGTGAAGAAATCACGGACCTGTTATCAATATTTCATGATTTAAGGAAAAAACTAGATTATCTAGAACAGTTCCTGTAAATATGACACATATTTTAAGAAATAAATTTGAAATTTTTTTTAATTTTTCCATAACTGTTTTGCAATTTTTAATTATAAAGTCTATGTTTCATAGACAATTTTTTTTTTTTATGGTAACTTTTTAACGCTAATATCACAAGCTTACTCATTATTAATATATCTTAAAACTAATATTCATATTTTCAAATGTTTGAAAATCAATTAACCTTTTTTATAATACATTGACTAAAATTTATATATTATAGACTTATGTTACATATAATGTAAGCCTATCGGGTCATACTTCAGATATATAGTATCAAAGTCGCTCAAACTTAATTTTACTCTCTCGAATAATTACTTATATATATATATTAGGGTGGTCTAAAAGTGACAAAAAAAACATTTTTTTTTTTAAGTTATACTCCTACACTTGAAAATTGTTCTACCTGGTTTTATATACAATTCTCAAGAAAAAAAAACACTAAAAATTAATTTTTGAGCCATCCCAAGCNTGGGCTCGAGGCTTATAAAAATTATAATAACTATTAAATAAGAAATATAATTATAACTATTCAGAAACAAGAAAAAAGATCTTAATCAAAAAATATTTATTTTTTTTTAATTTTTCGTTTAGATGATAAAAACTGCTAAGCTTATTATAATTCTATATTATTCACATAATACATAAATTTAATATTAAAAATGTTAGCGCTTATGTAAAAACTAATACTTATTACAACAATAATAACTATACCAAGAAATCAGTGAGACATAGAAAACCAATTTAAATTAAAAATGATTTAAAGTATTAAACACAAAAAGCCATTAATTACATTGTTTTACAAAGTCTAGTTATACTTATAGCATCGAAATATTTTTATTGCCTCACAATGACGCAGATGTGAATGTCAACAAGGTATGATAACGCAAATAAATACATGCAAGGTAATAAAGCATATAAGGCGTAATAAAGCATTATTTTTAAATATAATTTTATTAAAAACAAATTTTATGGAAAGAATCACAAAATATTAATGAATATTTTTAATAAAAAAAGCAAAAAAGATGAAAAATAAAAACTCAAAAAAAAAAATTAAAAAAACCCAGCACAGTGGGGTAAGGACACAGTGGAGTCGTGGCATAGTTGGGTCCAGTATAGATGATATCTGACAGTGATTAAAATCACTATCATAAAAAACGCTTCGATGCAAATCTGNAATCGGTTCGGTGAGAGCTGAGAAAAAGTGGTAACAGACACAAAAAAAAACACATTATAATAAAATTAATACCTTGTCAGTTTTGCATAGAAGCTAAAAGAAGCTCTTTTTTACAATTTACCAAACAAAACAAATATTATAATATAAATATCAATAGAATATACATATATATTTTTAAATTATTGATATTATAAATCTTCGTAACGTGACGTAAATATATCTACATGACGATATTTTTAACTTTAATCACTTGATTCCTCACAAAATAATAATTTTTTTTGCTTTTGTTATTTACATATTAAAAATTATTAACTTTTACTGTGTTTAAGTAGTTGATGCTACTATTTTTATCACTAGAAATTTTTAGGCTTCTCTACTCTTTTCGCCTAGTTATAAAAATGTTAATAACTTCTGAAATACTGATTTAAAAATGTTATCGACCAGTCAATTTTTTAATTAGATTCTTCTTTTTCCTCGCCTTTATGCCAACTATTTAGGATCGGCCACCTCTATCTTAGACATTCACTTGAAACGATCTCCCACATCAGCCGTCCTCATATTGCATTCAATAACATTGCTCCATCTATTTTTTGGTCTTCCTCTACCTCTTCTTCATTCAACATTCATTTCCATAACTGTTCTTACGTTTCTTAATTAGATTATTTCCTATATTATAAGTTAGTTAAATATGTAACATACATGTTTAACTAAGTAAACCACTTGAAAAAATAATGTTGTTATCTCTATCAGGTACGTATTATGGGAGGGCTTTTGGACTAACGCCCCAGGAACCTTTACGAATTTTTTTAGCCTGTTATGATTAGCGACATACAGTTTTTCTAGGTTTTTTTTTTGTAGTGATATTTTTTATAAGAAGGCTCATATAAGTCTTAGTCCGGCCCTAACCCTTATAACATATAAGAGATTAACTTGAAAAATATTTTATAACATATAAGGGAAATGTATATGTAACTAACAAAAACCAAAAAAAATTATTATTTTAAGAGAAATCGAGTAGATAGCGTTAAAAGAATCACAAAAAAATGTATAGCATTCTGTTATATTATATTTCAAACAATAAAAATAAGCAAATGCTATAAGTCCCAAAGAAAAAATTTAAAACAAAACATTTTGAAAGTAATAAATGGTCATGAATTAAACATTTTTTAGCTCTAATACGCGCTGTGCACTTTCTGAAATCGTCTACATAATAACCAAAAGTAACTAACTCTAATAGTGTCATGATTATAGCAATTTCTACCATTATAAATCTCCTAGATCAAAATTAATATTCGTCTAGTCGTTTTGTTCTTCCCTAAATTTGTATCATGTTTCGAGTACAAAGATTAATACACTAATGGCTACAAAACTTAAGTGTAACTTAGTTATAATTATAACTTTGGAGACCAATATAGCAAACAGAGCATATTTTAAGGAATTTTCATTATGTGACAATAATTGAGATATTTTCAAGAATTGTTTAATTTCACAAAAACCAAAAAAAATTACATTGCTACATACAATAATGGAATTTTCTTTTATGAAAAAACCCTCTTTAATTCTGGTTACATTACTAGGCTCACTACAGATTTATCCAAATCAGTGTTAAGTCTGGCAAGAAAATAGGCGACATGTTTCTTTAGGCTTTTATACAGTCGACGATTTATAATTTTTATATGTATATGAAAATATAAAATAATTAATGACGCTAATTTTCTAGTCGTGAAATTGAGTAGGTTCCAATTATATTTAAAAAGAAGATCCATAAAATTCACCATGATTGTACTGAAAATTTTGTACTGTAACTTTTAATTCCTCATCATCTTCTTCATTATTTCAACCAAAGTCCATTTAATCAAATTTTTTATTAACTCTAAATAATTTAATATATAATTTTATGTAAAAAATATCTAAAAAAAAAAATGTTTATCTTATTTTAATTTCTTTATTTTATTAGTGATTATAGTCAATTTAAACCAATAGTTCAATATATTGTTATTCATTTACTGTGGTAATTATGTTACAACAACTTATAACATATTTTTCATTTAGCTTAGTATTATCATAATTAATTATAACCTGAACTTGAATATTGTATATTTTACAAAAAAATTATAGAACAGTTGTATATTTCGTTACTTCTATACAAACATCTATAAAAATTGAAGTGCTTGATGAAAACCTTTTTCAAAAATAATCTAAAATAGTTTCGATTAAAGTGGTCTACAGGGAATTTTTATCAGTAACAAAAATGTACTTTTTCGAAACCTAAAATCTTTTTGCCGATTTCAAATTGCAATTCGATTTTTTCTATCCCCTCTAATTTTTGAGATTATTACTAGTTAGTAAATAAATGAATGTTAACAAAATAACCAAAAAAATCTATGTTAAATAATATTTAACAACACTCAGCTTACAAAATCAAGGATGAAACTAGATCCAATATATTTCTTCAATTGTATCAGGTATTTAAACACTAAGAGTTTTATAAAAATAATTACTGAATTCTATTGAAATGATTTATTTCAATATTAAAACAAAAAAATATGAAAAATTTAAATAAAAAACTTAAAAGGAGCGATTTTTACACGAAAATAATATTTTTTGTCTAACTTCGGAGACCATTTACATACAAAAGACAAGTCATTAGAACAAATTTTTTCCTTTAACTTATAATATGTAACATGAGCTTTAATTTAATATATAATTAAAGCTCGGTGTATTTCCAGGAACATTTTCAAAAGCTAAGTTGAAAAATTTAAATTTTTGTGCAAATGTTGCTACTTCTAATCCCCCGTGGGGAAGTAGGAAATTTGATATGCAAAGTTTATATATTATGAAAGAGAAATTTGGTGTTTATATTTAAAAAAATTCTTTTGATTCGTTCATTTTTTTAAAAGTTGATAGTTTAAAAAATGTTGAAATTTATCGATTTTAAAAAATTGTTATTTTTGTTATCATTTATGTGGAACGAAGGAAAATTTTTGAGAGTAATGTCTTTAACTAGACACGATTTGTGATCTTTTGACGTATCGTTGAGAAATCGGTTCAATGAGAGCTGGAAAAAGTAGCGACAACAAAAAAAAACCAGCACAGTGGGGTCGTGGCATAGTTGGGTCCAGTATAGATTTATCTGACAATGATTAAATTACTATCATAAGAAACTCTTCGATATAAATCTGTAGATAGTGTTTAAATCTAAGAAATTGGTAGATAACTACAAAATCAACATCAACTTCTATTTCCTTAATTATATCCAGATTAGTAATTCTTAGATTCAAAAATATAAGTATAATTTTTTAATTATATGTCATATAATTTTTATAATTAATTGTTTTGAATTAATGCTGATTTTGATTTTTAATATGTTAAAAATAAGGAAAATGAAATATTTAACCTATTTTTTTAATCTTTTAAAGTTAATTTTTATGAAAGTATATAAAAAAAAAAATGAATTTACTACCATAGCTTTTAGCTCAACTTGCAAGTTTGAAATTAAATAAACACATCATTAAATATAAAAAAATAGTATTGTTAAGATTAATATGCAGTCAGATAATTTTATAATTAGTATTTATAGTAAATTTATCAGAAAAGCTCCATTCTTTTTTGCATTTTTATCGTAATAGATCACTTAAATAGAAATCATATTAATCATTTCTAATTAACTTTTGGTGTTTAAAGATTCTACAATTGAAATATGCAGAACTCAATTAATTTTAATGATTTACTTTAACTAAAAAAAACAATAAAAAAAAAATAGTTAAAAAGTTCAATTCAGTGTATTATAAATTTTGATTATAATTGTAAAAATCCATTGTTAAATTCAGGTAAAAGTAAAACTCATTTTTTTTTTAGATTTATGATTTATGTAGGAACATGTTATTTTTTTGAACTTATAGTATTTATTGTATGCTTTAATTTGACATATATTTAAAGCTCGGAGTATTTCAGGATTATTTTCAAATATTAAGTTGAAAAAGTCAGTTTTTATAAAAAGGTCGTTATTTTAAATCCCCTCCTGAAAGCATGTTAAGTGTTAGATTTTCAAAAAAATGATATCAAATAAAATGAAAATATCTACGGTTTCAATATAGAAAAACTTTTTGATGATTTGTTCATTTTTCAAAAAATACGATAGTTTTAAGAAAAAAAAGTGTAAAAAATGTAAAAAATTACTGATTTTTAAAATTGTAATGTTTTTGGAGATTTCCCCCATTTACGGGGAACGATGGAAATTTTTTTAATTTATTAGAGTAATGTAACTACATATGATTTGTGATTTTTTGATGTATTATTAAAAGAAATTGGTCTAGTGAGAGCTGAGAAAAAGTGGCAACAGACAAAAAAAAACATCATGGTAAAACCTTCTTAGTAATTAAAAGTAATACCTGCTTAGCTTCGCATCGAAACTAAAAAAATGATCCATACAGTAATTTGAAAAAAAAAATAATAATAATATGTAATTTCGATTTATCAAAAAATATATAAATATTTTTTTTAATACTATCCAGGAATAAAGTATTAAATTTTAAAAGAGCTTAGGCTCACAAAAAAATGTATTACCTAATACATTTATTTCGTTATAGGAATAAGTTTTTGTAATTATTAAACTTTATTCAATTTATTCTTATAACTAAAGCGTTCTAAAGATATTTAAAGTAATTAATTTTACGCAATTTTTTATTGTTAGTCTTCTACTCTTATTATTGAAATATCATTTTATACTAAAAATGGTAAATATACTCGTTTCTGAGGAAATCAAAATATTAAGTAGTTATATTATAATAAATATTTGATTTTTAAATATAGAATTAAAACTTCAAATAAATCAATAGCATTTTCTTTCATAAAAAATTGACTAGTTGGTCAACTATTCCATAGGTCAAAGAATCAATTTTAAGTTGGAAATATTCTTTCAAATCAGCAAATTCACATTAATTCGTTTGCTTTTGTAACTAGTGATATCTGCACTAGGATATGCAGTTTGTACAGCTGTTCATGCTCACCAAAATATTCATTTAAATTATATAAAGATATTAGCAATGTTAATAAATACAAAATAATTGAGTAACTAAAAATTTAAAAAGTAAAATATAAACTAAGCTATGAAGGCAGCCGGAATAGACAAAAATATTAACTTTAAGCATAACTTTATTTTCCAAAAAAAATTTGCACATAAAATTAATCTGTGCGATTTTTAAATATTAAAATGTGACTACCCTAGGCAATATTTAAGTGGTAAAATAAAAAAAAATCCTGCAAAGGGATCATATCATATTAAGGAATAATAATTAAAATTAAAAAATACAGTGATTCATTTATTATTAATCACTTAATTAGTCGAAAAATAAAAATAATATTGAGAATTTTCTTTTTTATTTCTTTTAAGTAGTTGTTTTTCTCAATTTATCAATCATAAAGTATTTTTTATATTTATCAATTATACCTTTCTAAGAATGAAATTTTATTTTTTTCAGATGGAAACATACATAATTAACTAGCTTATTTAATAGATAATAATCTAATTAATAAAATGACTTATCAATAATAACATTGAATTTTGGAAATTATTAACATATTACCGTAAAGGATGGAGGTGGGAGAGGGTGTTTTTATTTTTATCACTAGACATTTAATGGCGCCTCTACTCCTCCCACCTAAATATAACATCCTAAATACTAGATCAAAAGTTACAAACCAGTAATTTTCTTAATTAGATAATTTTTTTTTATTTAAACTAGTTAAAAATGTATGTTTCTATTTGAAAAATTAAGTTAACACCCTTAAAATGTATAAGAGATGAACATACAAAATACTTCATGAATAATAAAATTAAGAAAAACATGCAAATAAAAGAAACCATAAATTAATGAATTACACTGTGTTTATTAAATAAATATCTAATTCTTAACAATATAAGACTTCCATGATATCTTCAATCAGAACACATAATACGGGCATTTTCCACTGTTTAAACCCAAAGGCATATACTCATAATGACATGAAAATTAATAATTAAATAAGTAACATTAGTAATAATCATTGTAACTAAGGCAAGAGAATAAAATATTTCCCCCGCTAATATTGAGACGTCGTATTTAAACCTACAAAATTCAAATAACATACTAAAGTAACTTATTTTATGTTAAATGAAAAGGTTTAACTTTTTATCTATTGTAATTTATTCTTAAAAGCTGGGACTTTCATATTACTATTACAAGTTTTTGGTTAAACAGGTTGTTGGTCTCAACAGTCCTATATGAATAGGGTCTGGACCTTCGAAATGACGGGTGATTTGCCGATATGGTCTAGTGGGCCCGAAGCTCTCAGCACCAGTGCCCCTGCTGAATGGAACATCAAATGGCCTATCAAAATTTTCTGACGATAGGAGTAACTATGACTCTTTTAAGGTAGTAAATGAATTTAGAATAAAAAAGAAAAAAATGAATATGCAATTACTATTTACTCATTACTACATTTAATAATAATAATAAAAATAAATAAGTTTTACAATTTATTAAATTCAGTTAAAGAAGTTTAAGAAAGGAAATAATAACAGTAGTGTAATCAGCAAAAGAAATCACACTTTAATATGATCAAACACTATTTAATAATTGAATAAACCAATAATGTTGATTATAGTAAAAATTGATATAAATATAAATTTAATAATTAATTACAACTATTAAAAATAGTTTTATATTATTTATGTTAAAATTCCCAGTGGATAGGGGATAAGAATATTTCCATGGCCCCTCTACCAGTCGTAAGAGGCGACTAATGAGGTTGCATCAGGTCGACAGCCAGCGTAAAATTTTTGTCAAATAGTATGAGGTATTCTGAACAAAGATTAAGCGAATTGCCCCATCTTGGATGTACGCCGGGACAACTGGTGAGGGAATAAAATAGTTAAAAATGGAGAAGGCCTAAGGAATAAAGTGTTTAATCCAGCTGGACAACTTGCGTGGTAGCTGTTTCACCAATCATGTGGTCTACCCAATGCTTATAATGTCAAACAAAAGGACATCACCACTTAACTCTAGGCTGGACTCGTGTATAAGGTAGAAAGATAGATACAAAATAAGAATAGGTACATGGAAAGTTGGAACATTAACTGGTAAAAGTGGAGAATTAGTAGAAGTAGAAAAGTTAACATTTGTTGTGTGCAGGAAACTAATAAAAATTGGCCAACCCCAAGTAGTTGGGATTAACGCGAGAAAAAAGAATATTATTTATTTTAAAAATTGTATGTGCATTATTAATGTGAAAGCTGTTTTAGTGAAGAACATTATATACTACTGTGTAATGGAGAAATTGAAAATATATAGAATATTTTAATATATTATAAAATTAAGTATAAATATAATAAAAGTTATAATAAGCTAATTTTGATTTCAAATAATTACCAGATACATTTTTTAATTATTTGAAATTTGTCTATTTCAGTAAAATATCATAAAACAAAAACAATTTTTGAATCACAAATTAGATAAAGCTATTAATCATAATCAGAGGCCACTATGACGGTATTTCAGGCATAAACATTACAAATCACAATAATTAATACTGTTATAGTCATTATCATCTATAGGTATTCAGTAAGTAAGGAAACGGGTTTCTATTTTTCTAATTGTTTTTAACAATTTAATTGTTTTCTTATTTACTGAATACTCTATATTTATAGATTATACAGAGTAATCACAATCTGATCAAAAACAGTGAAATAACAATAGAATTTTGGACAAAAATCACTTAACTTTAACATATTGTAACAGATTAATGGTTAAATGGATAAAAAACTGTAAAAATAAAATTGTCATTATTTCTTTTATCATAATATTAAATTAAAAATAAGGGTTCTCATCTAAGAAAATATAATTTAAAGAACGATAAACCTATAATGATAAAAATTTTTTTTATCACATTATTATTATTTTAACTAAATATTTTTCTTTAAAAAAATTTAAAATTTAATAGTTTTTGAGAAAATGAGTGTCTTGATCACTTTGTATATATACATGAATAGAAAAGTTTAAGATTTACAGATCCTATAAATTGATATTACCAATAAATTTACTTGATGTGAAATAAAAATGATAAATCAATACAATAAATTCATTACTATTAACTGCCAATGGCACTAGCAAAGCAAAAATTAACAGCACAGTATAGTCAATAAGGATATATCAGAAATGTAACCACTGCAGCTTACAGAACAATGTTCAGCCTAAAAAATAAAAATCACTTTAATTAACATTGTCTTTATCATTACACGATCAACAAATTTATTTATTTATTAATACCTTTATATAATAAGTAACTACAATATTTAATAACTAATCATATTTTAATAAAAAATATGTTTAGAATTTTTTGAAACAAAAAAGTTATGGATTGTATAAACCCATAACTCAGCCTTATAGTCCCAAAAATACAAAATTTAAGCTTATAATATCTAGTAAATAATCAAAGCTTTAGATCAGATAAAAAATAATAATAACATTATTAATATTTGCAGAGTAAATGAATATTTAAAGAAATAAAAAGTAATTACCTGTATAATACATTCATTAGCAAAACTTGTCAATACTATTGGCTATCGATCAAGCAGTTGTACAGGAACAACAGTAAAAGATCCCCAATGGCTAACCTAGNATCGATCAAGCAGTTGTACAGGAACAACAGTAAAAGATCCCCAATGGCTAACCTAGTCATACACATTTTAAATCAAACTAATGTTCAGTAATCAATCTAATAACAGTAATTAATCTTCATAAATCTTACACAATTATATAAGGATAATCGTTTATAAATGTATTAACACATCCATGAATAGTATTAAAACATTTATATATGTTAACCATTCTAATAATTTTATACACTTACAAATAAAAATCAACTATTCGGTGTGTTTTGTCAGTTTTTTCGACACAATCATTAAGGCTAGAGACGGCAGAAACATGGGACGACGAATCACTGCCGCATAAAGGACTCATGGGTACTGGAACGTCATCGTCAGCTCGATGTCGTCGAAAAACGTCACTGTGACGATTATAACGATATCGTAAACAAGGGATTTTAGGAAATAAATAATAAAAAAAAATAATTAATTAATGATTACTGAAGAACTAACGATCGCGTAACACGAGAAAGCATTGCGACGGTGATAACGACGAAATGGCGGGAACGCGAATTACGATAACAATGTAAATTGTGGTTACACTCTCCACTTTAATACTCGTTTATATTCCAAGAAATTTTGAAAATCGGAAATTTCAAAAATTCTCGGAGATAAAAAATTAATGAAGTGGTTGTAAAAGACGCCGGACAGTAAATCCCGTCAAACTTTATCAGAAACGGAATGATCTTTGAAAAAGCCGAATTTTAGTCGTACAAAAACGATAATTTCTTCCAGATGTCTCTTATTCGAGGGAAACCGATAGAATAGATAGTTGTTTTTATAGTCTAAGGCTTATACTCTTAAACTTTACTATAGCTAGTAAATATTGAATGTGTTGGTGTTCTCTTTCAATTATTATTTATTATACATCATGGGAATGAATTATGAGAGTATGTTAACTCGAGGCTCTTTAAAAGCCATTATGAATAACGAAGAAATAAAGGAGCCAGTCATGCAAGTTCTTGGCTCTCGAAAAATTGCTGCATCTGGTGCTGATGAGAGGTATCGTTTACTCATTTCTGATGGTTTGAATCACAATTCTTTTGCTTTATTAGCGTCTCAACTTAATGGAATGGTATCATCTGGTGAACTTTCAGATTTTGCTATTATAAAAATTAAACGTCATATAATTAGTAATGTTACTGATCGTACAAAAAGTAATAAACAAGTTTTACTTCTATTAGATGTATCAGTTATGGTTAAAGGGAATTTAGTTGGAGCAAAAATTGGAGATCCTAAACCAATTGTTGATGGGCAAGATACTAATAAAAAAGTTTCACAAGTTGTTGACGGGCAAGATAATAGTAAGAAAGTTTCACCAAATGGTTATGAACGCTCAGTACAATCTAGTATTGCGAATAATGATAACAATATTCATCCTATAAATTCATTAAGTCCATATCAGAACAAATGGACAATTAGAGCGAGGATCATGAGCAAATCCTCTATTCGTACATGGACTAATCAAAGAGGAGATGGAAAACTTTTTAGTATGGACCTAGTAGATGAACATGGTGAAATACGAGCTACTGCTTTTAACAGTGAATGTGATAAATTCTATGATATGATTGAAGTGAATAAGGTGTATTTTATTACTAAGGGTATTGTTAAAACAGCCAATAAAAAG
>NW_026099573.1:20055614-20073500 GCF_025091365.1 Daktulosphaira vitifoliae
TTTTATTACTAAGGGTATTGTTAAAACAGCCAATAAAAAGTATACTAACTTGAATAATGATTATGAATTAACTCTTAATGGTGAAACACAAATATTTCCTTGCCACGATTTTGATGACACTCAAATGCCTACTATGAAATTTAATTTTGTTTCATTGAATGTAGTTAAGGATTTGGATACTGATAGTATGGTTGATGTAATTGGAGTGTGTCAACATGCATCTGATGTTGTTAATCTAGTTTCAAAGACTACAAAAAAAGAATTAAAAAAAAGAGACATCACTTTGGTAGACCAGTCTTTAAGTTCTGTAACTGTAACTCTTTGGGACAATCTTGCAGAAGAATTTGATGGATCATTACAACCTGTTGTAGCAATAAAAGGAAGTAAAATACGCGAGTTTATGGGAAGTAAGTCGTTGTCTTTAATGGGATCAACATTAATGCAGATTAATCCAGATATTGAAGATTCTCATCGTTTAAGAGGTTGGTATGATGCTCTTCCTTCAACAGTAGAGTTTAATAGTATATCTACACGTTCTGAAAGTGGAACTAATTCACAATTTCATACTATTAAAAGTGCTCAAATTGCTCAGCTTGGCAGTGGAGATAAAGCTGATTATTACAGTATGTACTCATATTTAGTCTTCATAAAAGGTGATTCTGCACTTTACAAAGCATGTCCAAAGGCTGATTGTCAAAAAAAAGTAATTGACAGAAATGATGGAACTTACCGTTGTGAAAAATGTAATGACGAGTCTGAAAATTTCAAATATAGATTACTTCTTCAAGCACAGCTGTGTGACACTACTGGTAGTCAATGGGTAACTATGTTTCAAGAAGCAGGAGAAGGATTATTAGGAATAAATACATCAGAATTAGGTAAATTCTATGATGATGACAAAGAAGAATATAACAATATTATTCATAAAAAGATGTTCAAGATGTTTGAAACAAGAGTAAGAGCTAAATTAGAAACTTACAATAATGAAACTAGATTAAAAGTATCAGTGATGAATATGAAGCCTGTTGATTTCAAACTTGCATCTTCTAAATTGATAGCTGATATTAAAAGACTTAGTGGAATAGGTACTTCTACAATGTAATTTTTTTTCATAGCATTTTAATTTTTTTATCATATAAGATGTCTAAAATATTTTTTAATAATTAAAACATAATATGATTAATTTATTTAATATTATTTATAAAATAAACTTAATTTTTCATGCCTTAAAACAAAATTTAAAAATTAGTAGTATTATTATATAATTTATAGTATGTCAGCATTTGTGCAGCAGATCATCTACCTAAATGCTAATGATTTTTTTCAATTTAATGTTAAATATTATTTAGTAATTACTAAACTATAAGAGCTACAATTAATAATTTCAAATACTCTAAAGTAATTAACTAGATGTTCATGTTACAGAATGTGTTAATTGCTTTCATTTCATTATAATTTAATATTTTATACTTATATTTTAAAAAGTGTTCATCAAATTGTTCTATTTTTTAATATTAAAGATAGTGTCTTAATCATGGCTTCGAGTCTGAATTAGACAATATTCAGATCTTGTTGTAATATCTTAATAAATACCAAAAATATTTAAGAGTATACATACATTTTTTAACTGTTAGAATGGATTCTATATCTTAATAATTGTTTAATATGTTGAGATATGTTGATACAAGAAGTATTTTACAAAATTGTGTTTCTAATTTTAATTATTATTTATGAATTATTTACAATTTTTTTGTTACAACACTTATAATTTTTATTAATTTTAAGAAATACTTAGACTTTCATCCTATACATTTTAGTGAATTTTTAAGAAGATTTTATACTTAAATTCAGCCAATACTCATGGCAACATTTAAAAATGTATAATATTAATAGTAATTCAGCAGGTATTTGTGTAGCAGGTTGTCTACTTAATAAATATAAATAATTTTCAATTTAATGTTAAATATATTAATTGCGTATTTCATTAAATATTATTTAATAATTACTAAAATGTAAGAGCTAAAATGGATTGTAATTTAAAGTATATTTTTTTGATTATGTAATATACCAACAAAGGTATATCAAATACAAAGAAATATCTTATCCATAGTTAAATCAATTTGATGTGAGGGATGTTTAAAGAAAATTATAGAAATATGGAGAAGTACTACCAATGTTGAAAATAGTCTTTATAAAAATATTTAACGTGCCTGAAGTTTGTAATACCTTTTCAACAATTAATAAATTTTTATTATAAATTAAAAATAAATAATTTAATATATTTTATCATTCATTTTACAAATAAGAAAAGTTTTATTGTGGAGATTGTGGTACCTCCTTTTTTTTATAACCATTAGGTTGGTTAATACTAATTGAATTGGTATATCCTGTGAAATTTATAAATGCAGTGGCTTTCTTCTGTTGCCTTCTGCGCTGAGTGTTTTTTCACCACCGTAAAAGCGCACGTATGGTCACCCATCTTTTTACCTATGGCGGTAGGCGCAGTTTAACACTAGAGTCTTGTCAACAACTAGTATTACCACCGCGCAACACCACTTACTTCCTTACTTGTATTTAAGTGTAATTAATAATATTTAAAACTAGAAATTCAATCATTTCATAGTACTTGAATATGTAATATTTCCATAAATGTCAATAAAAGAAGTAATTTTTCATAGAACTTTTGGAAAAGTCTCAAAAATACCCTTCTTATGTACATTAGACCATTTATAAAAGAACTCGAATATGAAAATACATGTATTTATTTTACGCGGTATCTAAGGACCTTCCTAGCCATTTTGTTACAATGGCGCATCAGAGAATGCAATTAAAACAAGTAAATATACATTGACGGTAGGATTAAATAAATAGAGAAATAATAATATTCCTATGTCAGATATGATAAACAGAAATGAAATGAATGCAAAGGATGGCCAAAAAAGAGATGGAGGGATGTTATTGAATGCGATATGAGGACGACTTATGTGGGAGATAGTTTCTAGTGGAAGTTTAATTTAAGAGTGGCCGACCCCAAATAGTTGAGATAAAGGCGAGGAAAAAAGTAGAATCCAATTAAGAAATTGACGATTCTATATCAACTTTAGACAAATATTTCAAGAGTTATTATCGTTTTTATAACTAGACGAAAGGATTAGTGAAGCCTAGAAAGTTTAGGATAAGGGTGGCCGATCCCAAGTAGTTGGGATTAAGACGAGGAAGAAGAAGAAGAATATTATTTATGTTAAAAATTGTATGTGTATTATTAATGTAAAAGCTGTTTTAGCGAAGAACATTATATACTACTGTGTAATGGAGAAATTGAAAATATATAGAATATTTTAATATATTATAATATTAAGTATAAATATAATAAAAGTTATAATAAGCTAATTTTGATTTCAAATGATTACCAGCTACAAGAAGAGATATGATAAACAAATTTTCATTATAATACGCATCATTGTACATATGGTGAATCACCAGCGTTGTAACTAATAGATAGAAAGTTAAAATGTAGATTAGATTTATAACATAATACAGATAGTGAAATGGTAAATAATAAATAGATAAAATTAAATAGTAGTGGAATAAAGGAGTTTAAGGTAGTTAAACAAGGAGACAATTAAGGGCAGTTGGTTTCCTTGACTTATTACTTGGTCAATTTTAATAATCGTCGTGTATTAAAAATTGTGCAAAATAAATTATTTATTTATTAAGCAATTTACCTCATTTGACAGAACTTAATAAATCGTATTACATTTTATTAGTTTATATTTATTTATAACATTTTTAATACATAAACAAAATGTTGTTATACTAATTAACACCAATTATTCCTTTAATTCATAACGCTAATTAATATTATAATATCTAATTCTTATGTAATTGTCGACCTATAATATTTTCATAACAAACGCTAACAAAAAAAAATCTTTGACGATATGAATGTACTTCAAAACGGTCTATATAGAATAATTAGTTGATAGAGGCTGCTTGACATCAACGTTTTTAACCATTCAGTTTAATATGTTCGCAATAAAATACTTGTTTTCTAAATTAAAAACTTAATCAATATTTTTTTCTATAAGTTAAACAGTCGATATCTTGTAAACACAATTTTGGCTAAAAGTATTGACATGAAATATTAAAGTCTAAATTTTAAATAATTTGAAACCACAAAAAAGCTATTAAGTTCTATTTTTCTGAAATATAAGCACTCAATAGTAAAATATGTACGAATACAATCAGAGATTGGCATTTTGGGTGTAATTTTAACAAGCATGCTAAAATACCTAATTTCATTTACACCTAATACGTCTCAAAACTTTGAGGTATCACTGTTAATAATAAATAGTCTTCATATTTTAATGAAATACCTATATAGTAATTAAACATTTTTTAGAGTACAAATACAATAATTTTTAAAAGAGCTGTTCTATGAATATTTTCTGAAAAAACTAACAACGATAAAAATAATGTTTTTGTCTGAACGATTTAGTAAAAGTTACGCTATCCGGTGACAGTAGCCGGAAACTTATTTTCCCATTTGTCTCATTCTCGCCACAGAACAAATATGATAAAATCCAAAAGCAATAAATTTATAACGGGAAACGTTTTATTTTTTCAACTCCACCACCAGCCGTATAATGTAGTTCAGGGTGCCATATCGAAATACTATTATACTTATAATCGGAGGGCAAATAGATCAAAAAGATCCTTCTCTCAATACTTACTTACTTTTAGTTGTTAAACTAGCATTTATAGTACTTCCGATGCAAAACATTTGTACGGACCATTATTGGACTAATAGTCAAATTAAAATATAATATTATATTATTTTATATGAACGATACAATTTTTCACTGATATTTGAAAAAATTGTCGGTAAAAAATAAAAAATTAACTGTGTCTACTATTTGATTTTAGTATTTGTAATATGATTGATACATAGCATAAGTACGGTATTTTTTAGTTTTAATTACTGATTAATGTATATGCTCTACAGTGCGTAGAAAATCGTTTCACCCTAACTTGTACGTACAGTACTGCTATTATATGACGGTGTAGTGAGTATAGAATTAATTACAGACAAGGCGCTCGCGGAAAAAGGCAGGAAGTGCTGTATCCTTCATAGGCAGCAAACGCCGGATATCCCGTTCATCTAGAAAAATCCCCTAGAATCTATCATTACAAGTACACGCATGTTGAAATGCTCTGAACGGTATATTGTTGATGATATACTAGTGCTGTGTCATTCCATATGATACGGGACGTATCTTTTTTATAAATACATTGTTTTTTTCAATAGAGTTATGAAGCTTCTAGTTTTTTAAATTTTTAAATAATTAGTTTTTAAGTTATTGGTAGTACATTATATATATATACAACGTCACTGGCGAATCTAAGAGAAGCTATTGTAGTGATTCACTTTAATTCTCCAAAGTAAGTGTTTAATGATAATCTGAAGATTTACAATCTCAAAATTTTAATTTTTTTAAATGTAGTTTGCATGATTTTTAAATGAGAGTAGGAAATAAGATGTATAATAATTATAATTATAGGAAAATAGCCAGTGATATAACCATAGTTGTAAAAAATACTTTTAAAAAGTATTTTAATAATACTCAAATATTTAAAAAAAAATGTATTTAAAATACTATTTGAATACAATTAAAAAATAATAATAATGTTTTTATTTTAACTAAAAGCAATAGGTTCCACCTAAATAATTACCAAGGGGGTAATTTGAGTCAAATATTGAGTACTCTTAAATTAAGAGAACTCATTTTATATATATATACTTATTTTCGATATTTTTTGTTAGAGGTAAATAAAATTAATTATTGGAGACTAATCAGTGAAAAAAATAAATATTAGTTCAGGGAATCATTTTCCAAGTATCGTAAAATGTTCCTCTTCGAATAACAATTCATCATAACATTTTTTAGTGCAACTGGTTTTTAGAAGAAGTTTTGTTAGACGCTGAATTCGGGGTCGTTAAAGACGATTGTTGGTCGACATTTTAATCGTACGAAATATCAATCGCAATGAAATCACAATTATTGTGATTACCGGTAATATTTTCACAGCGCTCATAAATATAATTTTTTTTTTGTTTTTACTGCAACTTTTGTCCACACTATAATTTTCATGATTAAATTATTACTAATAAATTCACATCTGTCGATACCACCACAACTATAGTAGTAACTACTGGCATTTCTATAATTTTATATTATAATTAGTTGTGGCTGATGAGCGTTAGGCAGTGGTAAAGTAATTGATGTGCTCAAATTTTCAGCATAAATATCGTTTCATTGGAACTTATTTGGCTTAGTTGCAGTCACTGTGACATCACACAAATCTAGCAATGAATCCTGCAAAATAGAATTGGTTAAAACTCTTTTGCTGACACACTTTACTCGTCAGACGAACACTGTAAAAGCTGTTGTTTAAAAAATACTTTATTATCATAGTTACAGCCCGACTCAGTTTGAGTTGTTGCAATTTTCGTTGTACTCTCTATGTAATCTTTACTTTGAGTTCCACAAAATGCGACCATTGGATGTAAGGAGAACTCGTCATTATGTTCCTTCGTTATTTTGTTATGTGTAGAAGACCAGTAACAACTGTCGGTTTTACTCGATACTACATTTAATTTTTTTCCAACAAAATCAGCACCATCCCATTGAGTTGGTTCGGCTGAAGTAATAGTACCAATGTTTGTGACACATATAACGGAAGGATCAGAATAAGAACTCATCAGAACAGAATTATCATCATTTTTTATTTTATGCATACCGAATATAAACAAATTATAATTATATCTGATAAAAGCAATATGTAGCAAAAAAATTAACCGCAATTTTACGTTAAATAAAATATACAAGAAAAAAATGATAAGAAAAATCGTGTGGGATAATTAAATTAATTAATCTTGAACACACATATAGGTACAACTAACTAATAAAGAAAAAACAAAAGTGTGAAAATATAACACGAAAAATTTAGCCAGTAAATAATTATTCTACTTTAGAGGTACATAATAATTTTATATCAAACATCGTACTTTTAAGTATGCAAACAGGAACATGATCAAATATTTTCTCAGATTACAATATGTAGTATCAAGTTAGTCTCGGTCGACGTCCAAGTTTTTATTTATAATCTGAAACAAAACACGGTATAGCGTAAATATAAAAGGAAAAAATGACTAATTTAATTCATTTTCATTAGACATTAAAAATATTGGTATTTAGTCAAACTATCGAAAAATGGCGAATTCATTAAAGATGTGAAACGTACCAACGGTTTATTGAAGTCACAATAATCGTAAGTCATCATTTTAGTGATCGGTAATTTTTGAGTATATAGTAGACTTTTTGACTCACTTAAGTTTTTTAGTTGATAAACCATCACCAACAGTTGACAAAATTCACTCTACATCCTCTTAAACATTATCTCTAGGATCATTCCTGATATCAAAAAGAAAATGAGTAAGAGTTATAATATCCAACAAACTACCAAATAAATAACTCTATTTTCAATAATTAATAAATATTATTTTAATATATAAATAATATGTATAAGTAGTGTTTAATAAGTAAAATATAATAATCGAAGAGAGCGTTAATTGATCTAATTTTTAATTATTCTATTTTTATGAAATATAAAAAGTAGTTACATTTATAATCGTCTAGAATCGTAGAAAAATTATTCGAATATATAATGATTATAATAACACGACTGGTAAAAAAATAATAAATAAAACCCGTTATAAAAGATATAAATATAAAAAATTAAACTAAAAAAATTCTTATAAATCACATTAAGATTAAATTAAACACATTTAAAGTAATGAATGATAGAAAAACTATATATTTAGACGGAATCAGCTGCTATCAAGACCTTGATGTTTTCAAAGTTACGGAATAAGTCGACTTTATGCCCGTTTACATCATCATGCTTGACGATGACCATCGTGAATTTGGTCCAACCATTTTTACATAAGTCACGGAACTTTTGTGTGCAATAATACTGTTTGTCAACGCCTAACGAACAGCTGATGGCTAATGTTTTTGCGGTTTCAATGCTTTTGGGTAATGCAAACAGATGGTCTACAGTAATTAATTGTAACGCCTCATCAACAAGTTCTACGTCATGACAGTTGATACTATCACCAGAGTTATTTCTAACCACAGATCGGTTACCGAAGTACCTCACTCTTTTGTACTGACCTTCATGCACCGCAACATACAAATAGCCAGGCTGCAATAATCGAACAGGCGTAAACTTCTTAGTTGCACATAGCACCTCAGCTACTTTGACTCGGTCCGGCGTTACCAGTTGAGCGACAAACGCATTGAGGTCTCGCGCATTGTGTATTTCCACATAATATGGTTTTATCACGGCGGCCATGCTTAGACCATCAATGCGCAAGTCAACTACCGATACGTGGGTAGCTTCTGCGGTTATTAACCTCAATTCGTCCACTGGATGTACGGTTATTGGCACGTGGCCTCGATACAATGTCATCTCGTCAGCAAACCCTTCATTGACGCTGTCCAAGAACGCATCGTGAATTGCTTTCTGCAAATGCAATGAACACAAAGCTTTAGCCGGTGGAATGTTTAATAATTGGGAATCGAGTTTCGCAAATTCAGAACAGATTTCATAAATGCCGAGATCCAACATATAACACTTAAACCAAAGTTCATTGGATCGTTCATTCTCAGTTTCTTTAAGTTGATGTATCTGTTGTTTTTTGTCTTCTACTTTATTTGATACGTCAACTATTTGTTCTTGCTCTACCTCGTTATTGACAGTATTTTTATCAACATAATGTAATACTCTAGCTCGGTACCACTGTCCATCAATCTGGCTTTTAGCGATCACTAGTTGTCCCACCGTCGGTTTGTTAACCATCACTACTATGTTTTTATGACATGTAGTTCGTTTAATTATATCATTCACAGTATTTTTCACGCATACATGTTGTTCCATTTCTACGTAAAAATTATGAATCGAATACACAGGACCAACAGACACAAGCGGTAGTCCGTCTAATGGGTAGTCAGCTAGTGCGATGCGCCTAGCTGCTTCGACTGGATCGTTGTCGTCCCGCCCAGGCAATAAACCGTACCATATTAGTGCGTTTAATGAATCTAAAAGGTCACGACCACGTCGGGTTAATGTGACTGCGTACGGTACAGTTTTACTATGAAACTTAACCGACATAAGATCCGCACTAAGATATTCATCCACCACGTCGTATAGATCACCACGAGATAGCTCATTAACTACAGTGATTTCAGTGGCGTTTTTTAAGTAGCATAGATGACCCATAGGTTTTACTTGAAAAAGCTCGGCGGGCATTCGCCTAATGCGCCGTGTCGTTTTAGTATTTCCATAATCGATAAATGTAACAATCCAACTCCGTTCGACAGATCCTTCGCAGTCTTCAAAATTGTCACTAATTTTCACTACCTTAGCCCGGTACCAATTTTTATCGTTATCGTCCAGAGCCGCCACCACATCGTCAACTTTTGTTTCATAAATTGCACTGTCATCCGATGGCAAGTTCTGCAGATTATTAAAAACCCATTTCAACAGTTTGTCGTTCGATTGATTCTGTAAGTAAAAACAATCTAGTGATTCATAAAAAGGTACACTCACGGTCCACATGTCGCCGACATTAGGTTTGACCACTTTACCGGGCGGTATAAGACTATTGCCGTCTGTATTCCCGTTTTTATTGTTACAAGTTGAACTACTAAGTTTAAAATTACTCTGTATAATGTCCTCTTCCGAAAAGTTTTTTTTTTGTTTTGAGATTTTTTGTTGATTTTCTTCATTGTTGACTTTATCGCCATAATCTCGTCTTAAGTTTCTGCTTGATTCGACCTCATTGATGTCATTCAGTGTTGTCGAAAAATTTAAAATAGTTACTCGAATAGGCGGACGGCCACAATGCTCAAATTCGCATAAAACAATTTCAGTCGGCGACAACTTTCTAACATCGGCTGATAAATCACCAGCAGCAGTATTCAAAAGGCACGGGATTGCACAATTTGGTAGTATCTCAAGCGAATCTGGTAGTTTCTTGGGATTACTACTCATACGAAACGTTTTTCCGGTATCCACACACATAGCTTGGTTCAAGTCAGTTTCCAAAAGAACTCGATACCAACGATTTTCATTAGAATCGCATGCGGCACATAACATACCAGAACGTTTTTTCATTGGCATTAAGTCACATACAATTTTTTCTAATTCTACTTTTATTGTGTCTGCTATGCTAAAGTACTGTTCGGGTACAATCCAAATGTTATCTGTTTCGTAGTATGTCACTCTAGCTTTGCTTTGAAATATTGTCGATGATACGGACTGTGATCCATGGATATGGTCTAATCCAGAAGGAACTTCATAAGCACAAGGTTCTGGGAATAAGACTAACAAACTTCCATCCTTTTCCACCGTCATCTTAACTATATAATATTGATTAAGGAATGGAATATTTGAATGGATTTTAGCCTGAATAGAGTAGCCGGGATAATTAGGCAACCTAATGGTTTTTAAACATGCTGTTTCTTGCACGCTACCTCGGAAACCATAATCGATACTTCTGAAGTTGACACGGTCAATCATGCGCTCTTCAATGACAACCCTGTAAGTATCTTTTAAAATGCACACATCTCCCACATTAATATTAGGATGCCATGGGTTAATATTATTTTTAATCTGATTGGACAGCTTTACAATTTCTTCATACCCATTTACTCTCGACATATACACGATGTCATCTTCAATACAGTTCACTACAACCTTCTCAAAATTACGCAACACAGGTATTGGAAAATACTGATTTTTCTCACTGATTGTTACATTAATATTCAATCTGTAAGCATAACAAAAAAAAAATATTTGTTTACTTAACCAACACAAACAATTGCAAAAAAAAAAAAATTATTGCAATACAATATTAAGAAAAAAAATATAATATTAAAATTTGAAAAAAGTGAAATTAAGAGATCAACTTCTATCTAGATACTACAAGAGATTACATTATTATAAGACTTTACAGAGTGATAAAGTTATTGAAGTAATCTACTTTTTTTAAATATTTATTTCCTAAAAATTTCAAAATGCAAAATTTATAAAATACTAAAAAATTTTTGTAGGATTTGGCGTTAATTTTTACTTGCTGGAAAAAATATCGAAATGATATTTATTAAATACCATTCTGAGTTGTACAACCAATCATACAAATTTTTAGAGATATTAAAATTAAAACAAAAAATATTTTATTTTCATTATAAAAAAATTTAATTAAATTTTCTCTTGGCATACTAAAATATATCTCTTTATGACTATGGTTTTACATAGCAAAAATTTATTGAAAATCTTGAGTACTGATCAAATTTAATAAAATTAAAAAATTAAAAGTATAGCACAAGACAAAATTAGTTATTTGTGAGGTAAAGTATATACAGAATGATACTTTTAACATTATTAATTACTTTTTTAGTTCACTCTTTATACAATATAAGAGTGTCAATTTTATATTTTAAATGGCAACATCATTAGAATTTGAAATTATTTTTCTATTAATAGTTAATCAGAAAATCATTTTAATTTTGTGTCTCATTTTAAATATTTCGGTACATTTATATGTAATTTTTGTATTGACTTATTACTAGAACATAAGAATAGATGTTAGTTTTGCAAATAAGAAGTATGATACATCGTAACTTACATTCCATTAGATGACACCGAAAACGGTTTGACAATATATATAGTCTTTTCCGTTGGAATAAAATAGCTTACATTATTAACTTTACATTTTATGCTTTTTCGGCAATATCTCAATAATGATTCATTCAATGGCATCACCTGAATAGAACAGTTTATTATTATACTATGTTACCATAAAATACAAAATAATTTTATTATAAGGAAAAGCAAATTAAAAGAAGAAAATTTTTCCTTACTTGAGTACAACTAACTTCCACTTCATATCCATAATCAATCAAAAAAACTACGACATTTTTATGTTTATGGTGTTTTATAAAGGCTCTATACCATTTAGCATTATACTTGGCTAAACAATATGGTTGATCAAAAATAGTTTGATGATTATTTAAAGTTGATGCACTAGTAATCTACAAAAAGTAAAATAATAAAACCATCAACACTTTTTTCTAGTTTAAGTAAAGACTAGTAATTTTATTGGTATACCTATATTTTAAATCCTCGTTACACTTTTAGGATTAACTCATAAATAAGCTGGGCGTCAACCAGGGAAACATTTTTAATTTAAGAATGTAAACTTTACATTTTTAAACTACTGAATGATTAACAAAAAATAATACAAAAAAATTTAGCACAGTGCGGACGACTTCAAACGTGGCATAGTTAAGAAAATTATAATCTCTGACAATAATTAACATCATTATTTTAAAAAATATTTTAACCAGAATCTGTTAAATTTTTAGTTAAAAAAAATCAAATAATTCATATAAAAAATATTGTGGAAACGTTTTTAATTTTTAATCATAATGTACTTTTAAAAGCTTTAATTTGATATAAGTTTGGGTTTGTAAGATTCCCAGAATATTTTTAAAAATTGAATAATAAGTAATCTTTTTATTTTTTTATAAAAAAATAATCTTAAAAAATAGGTTCTAGTTAATTATTACAGTATCTATTATCTGGAAGTAGAAAATTTAAACAATTTTATAACACTATGAATAAGTTTAAAAATAATATATATTTTTTTATGAAATTATAAAATGGAAATACATTTATTATTCTGTGGCAACGTTATTTTTTAATATATGAGTAATAGAAAATTTTAAAAACTTTTTCTGTCATTACAATTGTAGACCATTGACTTATATAAGGTCGTAAACTGATCATCATTTTGTTTTATCACATTGTTGGTAGATTTTTTTTTTTTTTTTTCATAATTTTTATTTGAATGTAGAGTTTACATCACATTTTATAAAAAATTTAATGCATTTTCATTCAACATTCTTTAAAGATAAAATGGTCATATATATGAATGCATTTGACGAAAAAGGAATGTTATTCAAGGAATCCATCCTTTCAAAACACTGAATTAATAGTAAAGGTGAAAATTATTCTACATGGAGCCAACTCTACTTAGCAGCTTATACTTTAATACTCTTGTTGGATTCAATTTACAAGGAGAATCCAGGAAAACTAGACACCATTTATTGTCCTTAAATGGTAGCAGGGCTTCAGAAGGGCCAAAGCTTCCAACCATGTTTTGAAAATAATACGGTTGGCCATATCAAATTCATAATAAATCAATAATTTAAAGTACAGTTAGGAAAATATTTTAAATAGTTAATAGAGAAGTTTTGTGCATAGAAAATTACTAGAATTATAAATAAAAACACGGTATAATTAAAATACTATAAGTATTTTATTTAACAATTTTTTCCATGACATTATCATAATACAAAAAAAATGTGTTTAATTGCTGAACACAAGAAAGAAACAGTGTAATTTTTTATAGTTAGGAAAAAATTTTAATTTAAATTATAATTTCTGTTATATTTGGTATTAAAGCCAATTTTTATTTTTAGTTTTTTTTAGTGTTATTGTATATAATATTTTTTATATTTTTAAAACAATAATTATTGTTCTTTTAAACTATAATTTAATATGTTAACAAGTTATGTTTTAACAAATTATACCACATTTCTATTGTAGTTATAAAAAGTTTACAATAATTTAATGCATACTAATATCAGAATAAAAATGTTTTAATATAATTTTGAGGTTTATTGGCTATTTTAATTAATTAATTGATATATAATTTGTGATGGGCTTAAAAAAATATTTATGTAGAGTAACCAGATAATTAAAATTAGAGAATATAAAACAAAGCCAATAAAACAATGCAATAGTTAGTTTAGAATTTTAATCGAGTAGTTAAGAAAAATCCTTTTATTATACTCTGACAAATACATTATAATATAATTATTTTAATATATATATTATAATTGTTCAAGATATTTAATAAAATAAAATGCAAAATACATACACTTGTTAAATAATCTTGAATTTCCTGCTCTAGCACATCTACACTATGAGGTTCTGGTTGAAAAAAAGTGGTACTCTCATCAATTTGTATAATGTAAGCGAGAAAAGTTTGGCCAACAAGAATTTTACTATCATAAGGATATTCAGCTACAGTACACAAATAAAATAATTATTGTAGTAAAAAAATAAGTTAAAAATTTGATGTATATTATTATTATTGAATTACATGTTATTTCACGTTACATAATATACATTTAATATGTATAACATAACATGAAAAAATTTTTATTTATAAACTTTTTAGCCTACTTTTTAAATATAATCTTAAAATTATTATTGATAGTCAAGAGAATGCTTTGATGTATTTAAATAAGCAAAATTAAAACAGTTTAAACATTTTTATGCTAGCTAAAATTTTTGGTTCTTTGTATACCCCAAATTTATCAACGTACATTCTAAGTATATTTATTTTATTACACTCTCAGTGTAAGAAACTGATACATTAAATTTATGATGTTTGGCATTTTAATATAACTAAAAGTAAATTATTATTCTTTGTCTGCAAACTAAAACTAATATTTTGAAATTTATATGAGCTTCATATTAACACTAATATAATGTCACACATAATAAAACTCTAATGGTTGGTCAAAACTTTATTTATCTCAAAATGCTTTTTTTGAGATATGGACCTCTTGCACTGACAGTGCATCATCATTATAATCAGAATTTTATAATCATAATACCTGAAAAAAAATTATTTATACTAGCACACTTTTAGTTCGAATTTTTGACAGAGATTTCACAACAATTTTTAAATCTTTGGTAGAGAATAATAACAAACAAAAAAATATGGTTTCATTCAAGAATTTAATAAATATTTTACAATTTAGTATACTTATAAACCATAAAAGTAATTTCAATATTAATATATAATAATATTTAGAGTTGTACATACTACTAGTAGTGCTCATAATAACTGAATTTCTTTGGCCAATACCATGATCAAGAAGTGAACTAACCAAATCTTTTTCCTCAGGCATTTCATATAAATGAACCTGATGTGTTCCTGATTTATTAATTGTAGTAGTTTCACATAAATATTGTTTACTAATTTGAAAATATCTAGATATCTCTTTATATTTGTTCATTGGTGGATAAGGTAACCATAAGTCAAATAATGTGCACTTTATAGATGCTTGAGCCGGTAGACCAAAATCACTGGTAATCATAGAATAAAACTTCCATTCCGAAATTGATACTTCTTTTTTAATATTCTTATCAATAAAATACATTTCTACCGCTAAAATCACACATTAAAACAATAAAATATAATTATTAAAATATAAAGTATGAATATAATTATATGATAATAAAATGTATTTATATTTTATCAATATTTAATAAATAAAATTCAAATATAGATCATTTTTTGTTATTATATATTTCTTTTAATTATCATCTTCTTTCTTTTTTTTCCTCACCTTAATCTCAACTACTTGGGGTCTGTCACCCTTATCCTAAACTCCAAGTTGATACGATCTCCCATATCATCATGTACACATCAGCTGTCCTCATATTGTATTCAATAACATCCCTCCATCTCTTTTTTGGTCTTCTTCCCNATGTCCTCAATAACATCCCTCCATCTCTTTTTTGGTCTTCTTCCCTCAATATTCATTCCCATAACTGTTCTTATATTTTTTAATTCCTTTTTCCTCATAACATGAACAAGTCATCTAATTCTATTTTCTCTCATCTTATATACGATTGACATTACACCTATACTCCCTCTTATTTGTTATATATTAAGTTGTTATAATTATTTACTACTTGTGCAAGAGAGGATGGGGAAGTCAGTACTGATTGGCAGAATTAAATCAAATTCAAAAAAAATATATATATATAATCTGTAAATTGACATACCACACATTCAAATTTGAAATGTACAAGCAACCTATTTATTTATTTTTATTTAATAATTCGAAGATTATTTGATGCCCTTAAATATTTATAACATTACAAATAGCAATATTAATTTTAAATAATTTCATTGTGTTGAAATTATAATTGAAACAAACTTATTTCATTATAACATATAGCACTAACAAAAATTGTTTTGTATATTTATCAAACATTAATAAGCGTGTTAAAAATTACATTGTTAGTTTACTTACTTTACAGTTTACTTATTGTTATATTTTGTTTCTGAGTAATGATAATTAATGATATTTTAACTTTTAGTAAACTGTTATTTTATCAGTGCATACTCTGATTATTATACAATATAGGACTATTATTTTAACATAAATTTTTAAATACTTAGACATTATTTTTAAAATTTATAAATATAATTTCTTTACATGTTTTGTAAAAATACAGTTAAATAAAAATCAACAAAAATTATTATGACTTAATTTTTACTAACCATTAGTAAAGGATTCTAAAGTTTATTGTTTAAGAATTTTAATAACTGATAACCCGAGTGTTATAGTGGCTTAACCCATAAAAATGTATAAATTGAGGTTGAATTGATAAATTAACATAGTCTTATTAAAAATCAAAAAATATTTTAATATGACAAATTTTTGTTCTTTAATTTTATTCTAAATTATAACAATATTTTATAAAGCTCTTAATTTTATGAGGGTAATATTCGGATATTCAGGTAACCAAAATATTTGAGTAATACCCAAACCGTATGGATACATGATTTAATTGAGTAACCAATATATCCAAGTACACGATATTACAGGCAGCAGTAACCCATCACAACTTGGTACCTAAAAAATATTGTGATATTCAAATTTATTAGATATCTATCAATTTTAAATATAATTTTTACACATAGATTTTGTTGGTCGTCAATGTACATTGCAGTCATTTATCAGGAGAGTATTATTTTATAACTTATGTAATTATATAAAGCTAATTATTTTATACCTTTAGGCTAGAGTCTTTTTAAATGATTGATATATTATTTTTTAAATCATTTATTTTGTAAACTAAAAAGTAGATATAATTTCTTCAAAATTAGTTTTGAAACTTGAAATTAATGAAAGTGAATGGAGTCAAATTTCTAAAATCTTTACAAGTGCCTATAACGGTGTTATGTGAAAAAAATTTTGATTTTATGATTACTTTTAGACAAATCATTAAGTATATGAAAACTAATGTATATGATATATAATATGATGAAACAAACAATTGTATTTAAAAAAAATATAAAACCAAATTTAGAAAAGAGATTTCTAATCGATAGAAATGTATACCAAAAAGACATTAATTGAACAATCTAATATTTAAACCCCAGACATAAAGATTTAGACTCAGAAACTATTTGACAACTAATATATTGACTTTTTTTAAAAGGAATTACCTTTAATTAATGTCGAAGCTTGATTCACAAAGACATACATAAAAATATTCTTTTTGAGTAAATAAATACTTATATTGTTAATTAGTACACAAGTTAAAAACTGTGATACAGTTTTGATAGTTTGTATTTATTTATTTTCATTGTATTTTATAAAATGAAACATTTTTGTTCATATGATAACTAACTTGTTAGTGAGTATTTATTGAGTTAAATTGTGATCTTTGTGGCCTATGTTAAATGAAAGATAATTATAAAATATCCTAGTCAAGTAAATTATTAAAAATAAGTTATCAACTGCTTTATAGTAATTTATATATTAATTTATACATTTTTTATTTGTTTAATTATATTGTATCATATGAAAATTAATGTTCTTAACAAAAATAAATAAAAGAAACCCAGCACAGGGGGGTCGCGGCACAGTTGTGACGTGG
>NW_026099573.1:20074662-20080105 GCF_025091365.1 Daktulosphaira vitifoliae
TTTTTAGTAAAAAAAATTGAAAAAATTTCGAAAATTAGCGATTTTTAAATTTGTAATTTTTTTGGAGGTTTCCCCCATTTACGGGGAACGAGGGAAATTTTTTCAATTTTGAAGGGTAATGTCTTCGACTAGATACAATTTGTGATCTTTTGACGTATCGTTGAATAAAATCCGTTCGGTGAGAGCTGAGAAAAAGTGGTAACAGACACAAAAAAAAAAAAAAAAAAAAAAAAACACATCATAGTAAAACCAATACCTTCTCAGCTTCGCATCGAAGCTAATAATTTGTTATTATATTTAGTTATGTACTTAAAATATTATGAGCTAAGTTAAATTCTGATAAATTGAAAAGTAATATTATTTGCTAATGTTCAATGACTGGTATTATTTTATTTTAGTGTGCAGATTTTGCATGGTTACTACTTTTTCCAAACACATTACCCCTATTAGATATTATATTTAGTGATTTTAAATAACATGGTTAAAATAATATTTTTTTTTGTTTTATCAATTTATAAAATCATGAAAAACAGCTATGAAATGGTGATGTGTAAAGTTTCCCCCTTTTAGATTACATAAGCTCCTTGAGTACTCAATTATCCTTTTCACTTAACTATGCCTAAATTTAGATTAAATTTTTTTTTATAATAATAGAATTAATTACAAATGATACTAAAATTTAGTTATTGTGATTTAGTATCTTTCTCATGTCAGTTCTTTATTTAATAATTTAAAAGATTATTATTTAAAAAAATTACCATCATGATTGGAGTTTACTCTTATGATTTTTGTTCTACAAAATTTATCATGGCTACATGATACTGCAATAACAAACAAATCAACATTAAGTTCATTAAAATTCAAAGCTGCCCTATCATTTAATGATTGTATTATATCATTCATAAAACCATTAAAATTCGTAGAATCCCGTTTTACAGTAAAATCATATGGTGATTTGTATGATTCTAATGTAACTAATTCTTTTGTTTCTAATTTATCCATTTTCAGCTGAAAAAAGTAAATACATATTAATAAATTAAAAACTGTACGAAATAATGATATTTAATATGGTTCCTTGGAAACAATTTTAAAACAAAAATATAAACGAAAAATATTTATTAATCATTGTATAATCTATCGTTTCTAAAAATTATAATCAAAAAGATGAAAATAACTTCCCTCTTATTCCATGGCTAATAAAATAAGATAAAATTATTTATTTAATTATTTTTCCAATTAAAATAATGAGAAAGACTATTTAAATTAGCTTTAACTATATTGAAGTAAAATTCATATCTCAAATTAAAAGACTCAGTCTTTATTTGATGATGGTCTATGATGTTTAGACAAATCTAATAACTTTGAATCCAATAAATATTTTACATTACTTTTTTTAAATAAATTTTACAATTTTGAACTATGTTAAAAGTGTATTTATTATTATAGTGCAGGTGGAATGCACAGAGGTAGTTCTACGGTGAGTATGGGGGATGAGTCACCTCCCAATGAAAAATTGTCAGCTCAACAAAAATCAATTGCAATTTAATGTGACCTTTTATATTTATATAAATAAAAGTTAAAACCCAATAAAAAATTTGTTGCTACCTTAGCTAAAACTTAAAAAAAATATGGCAACCAAAAAAAAAAAGATACTCAATAAAAAAAAAGTGCCAATTCAGAAATTAAAATGCCCACTTAACATAATTAAAAGAATTACAAAAATTTGTAGGAATACCCTGAGTGCACATACATCAGTACGAGCTATACCCACCCTCACAATATATTCATGACTTATCCTTAAGTTATTATCATCCTATCAAAATTTTAAATAAGAAAATGCTAAAAAAAGGCTATTTAAAAATGTTAAACATTTTTTTATATAATACATAATTTTTTTTTTTTGGTTCTTTTAATTTTTCATATTAGATAAAAATGAAAAATATGTTTATAACATAATACATAATTATAAAAATTATTAAAAAAAAGAAATGCAACTAAAAATATTTATTAAAAGTTATTAGATTTGTCAAAACATTGTGAACCACACTTTATACAAATTATAATAGGTATGCAAAATAATAGTCACATTCCTTTTACAAAAATTCTTATGAATATAAAAATTTATAAAGTTAACAAAGTGTGAAACTAAATCTTAACAATATTATGTATTAAAATTGTTTTTTAAGTTATTTTACTACAAAAAAAATTAGTTTTAAGTAAAAATTCAAGTATAATAAAAAATAAAATGTATATCCCACAAAAAAAATAATACATTTCATTAAATTCTTACCTGATCTGCTAATTGTTTTAGAGATTTAATGTCTAACATTTTAGTTATTAGAGTTATGTATTTGAAAAGGTAAGTATATTTTTTTCATCGGTGACTAAAACATTTTATTATTTGGTTTAGATGATGGCTACATTATATTAAAATGCATAAAATATATAAATTGTACATTGAACAGAAAATACAAAATTTTAACGACAATTCTTATCAAAAATAAAACTATCGGAGGTTACACTAGTCGAATTCGTGATAAAGAGTTATTGTATTATGGGAATTAGTATGTACGACAACAGAGCTTTTCTACAAATTTTCATTTTTTTTTTTGCATTAGTCTACGCACCCCCTGTTCTTTATTTACGATTCTGTAGAGCATATATTCTTCAATTTTTTCTAATGCGAGAACAATGATGTATCACACATTATACAGCGTTGAATAAACGTCATCGCAATTTAATAGGTGACTTATTTATTTTATGAGACCATTGTTAATGTGATTTTTGTTGGCCTGCAACACAACGTGGTTTTCTACTTGCATAACGACTATCATATCTGTTAGGTATCACACTGTGACACCTATCAGATATGATTACCGAACCATAAGTTAAATTTAATTTGGGTTAATATTTCGTTTAATATAAACACCTCATGGTTTATTAACCACAACCATGATAATCGAAGATGTATATAGTTGATGTGTTACACATACTGTAGCCCGTGTCTAGTTTAAGAATAAAAATACACGCGATACATAAGTACTTGCGTCTACCTAGCCGTTTGTCGTTGGCTATAGTGATGGGCATAATCGAGATATTTCGATTATTGAAATCATATCTATTATATAATCGAGATATTCTGATTTTTTAAATAATATTGATTATTCTATAATCGAGTGATTATTTCTAATGATTTCTCGTTTATTATAAAAACAATGATTTCTCGATCTTGAAATGTATATAATCGAATAAAAGTTATTTCGAATGATGTCCATGAAACGAGAGAATACTATTTTTAAGTTTTTATTTAGCATAAATTATAGTCGAATTATTATTAAATTGTTGACTTCGAGTCTTATTTTCAACTCGTTCAATCGCTACTCATGGCAACACCTTATCTGTCACATTTTTGGGAAGTATGTGACGATTAGAACAAAATTTTGTCCTGAACTGGCTAAACTACTGAGTTCTGATTCTCTCACTAGTTGTAAATTTATGAAAAATCAATTAGGTGTGGAATTAGGTGTTTTAATTATGATGGTCAAGCAGGCTATTGCTACCTTATCTTATGTTTTTATTTTTAAATTTGTTATCGGTTTTTTTAAAATATAGGTAATAATTATTAAATAAAAAAAATAACAACTTGTCTTCTATTTAAAGCACTTATTAATAAGGAGAGCACCTTTGCCACGAACTGATGATGCTCCGACATTTACATACTACGACATTTGACAAAGTAGTAATTGTTACGAACATCTGGTACTCCGACCATCTGATTCATAGGTTACCAAAATTATGACGGATTTTACTCCGACATTAAATTTAAAAAATGAGATAGTAAAAACTCCGACATTATCGATAGTTTGATTATGCATCGAAAGTTATATTATATTTCGATTGCATTGTTAGTAATAGTGCGCATTGATCGTATATGTTGCAACGTCAGGGTCAAGTGGCTACAGAAACACTACATTATTAAATTAATTATATTATTATTAATAATATTGTAAAATTTAAATTTAAATGTTTATTCAATTAGCATTTATTTGCTACTATAGTTATTATACAATAATATACATTTTGCTTATTATTTTCTGGTACAATTTCTCACATTTGACATATGTTATTAATACTCGAATGATAATAGTCATTCATTAAGTAACATAAAATTAATAGTGTTTAATACAGATGTACATTTTTGAAAAAGTTTTCTCTATTGTTAGAATATATATTTGTCTTTGAGAATTTTATTTTTTAATTATCCAATAATTACAAAATATTTTCATCGAATCAAAAAACTGTTAGTTAACTGTTTTTTCAGTCGATCCATAAAATTTTATCTAACAGTAATTTATTTTTTAACATCTAAGAGATCCATTTGAAAACTAATTTTTCTATAACAAATATGTGCTGTAAAAATTGTCTTGTGCAATTTTATTAGTAATTAATTTCTAAGTGTGTAATATTAAAAAAATAATAACTAATATAACACATAAAATTGTTTGTACAATATAAAATCATTCTTGGGGATGTCTGGATTTTTTCCTGTGCTGCATTAGGATATCTAAGTATAAAATAACACAGTATATCCAACTTCAATGCAGTAATTGTTGAACACATTTTTTTTAGTCTTATTACTTTCTGGAAGTTTCTTCCAATAGGTTTTTATAGACTCAGAAGAGTATGATTAATTTTTCTTTCAGCAATTTTAATTGAAAATTAATTACTAAAATTATTTTTAACTTATATTAAAAAAAATTAAAATAGTATTAAACTGTGTAAGTTTTGCTACAAGTCTAATATGAGTTATGCTAAGAATTAGTAAGTTTTGGTTATANTTAATATAAGTTATGCTAAGAATTAGTAAGTTTTGGTTATATATAAGTAGAATTAATTTTTTCTTATTTAAAAATTCTGTGTGTCACCTAAAATTAAAAATATATAAACTCATCGTTAAAAAAATTTAATTTTGTGACATGAGTTTTATAATCATTGTTAAATTATAAGTAAAACCATTATAATCTCCAGTGGTGCTCAAAAAAAAGTTTAAAATATTAAGGAGTAAAAAATTATTTATTTAAAGTTCTTTTTGTTTAAAATCTAATATACATTTATTGAAATCAGTTTAATATTTCCTTGAAANCATATATTGAAATCAGTTTGAAAAAAAATATCTGAATAGTTTTTCCTTTTTTTAATAATAATTAAATTTGTTGGACAATTTTCTCAGTGGTCCAGCGAAAAAAAAATCTTAAATTTAACGAGGGCCTTCTGAGCCAGGGCGACACTACAAAAAGATGATTATTTTACCAATGTTTTCATCTTGTTAGCTTAACGTGTATCCTGTAAATACAAATGTATTGTTCTATAAATACAAAATGAAGTTTTTTTAAAAATTTGAATTCATTTTATATGTACTTTTTAGAATATGAAAGCATATTCC
>NW_026099573.1:20080288-20086852 GCF_025091365.1 Daktulosphaira vitifoliae
TGATTATAAATTAAAATATTTAACTCTATACGTATATTTGACAAAACTTCAAATAATCATAATGCAAATGAAAAAAAACTGAACCATTATTTAATGAATTGACTGCATATTTTTAATCGAGTTAGTTAAGTTTAAAACCAATTTACTTAGTAGAAGATTTTTATAAGTTTATAAATCATAAACTATTGTCCACTGTTAACTTATAACTGCCTTGTGTTTACTTAATTTGACTAGAGCGTTAGAGTATTGCAACAAAACATTTGGGAACTCTAATTACATAATTTTTTACCTAATCTAAAAAAATATTTCTATACAACAAGAAATACAAATTAATTCATTTTCGGTATAGTCTATGGCAGAATTTTAGGAGACAAAGCCCCCTCAAGTCTCTCCAGATTGCGATCAAATCCAAACTGGAATGAATTAATTTCGTTGCCCACCTTTGAACAATGAAATGATATTAAATCATATTTTTGTTTGATTTCATATGAAACTAATTGTAATGACAGTTTTAGAGAATGGGATACCGAATATCTTTATAAACGCATCTGTTTAATAACGAATACTATCATCATAAAAACGTACCTCTATATTTTTTAACTAAACTAATTGAATGTTATAATATTAATGTGCTTACAATGTTATAATAAGCNATTAATGTGTTTACAATGTTATAATAAGCACTAATAAGGAGAGGTAAAAAATATTTTACGTATGAAAATTGGAATCGCTCTTCTTTCCCCTCAAAAAAAAAATTTAAGGGCTCACACCAGTTATGTTACCTTTATGTACCTATTTTATCAAAAGTCGGATACATTTCGGGGATCTTTATTGTAATAATTATTCGTTAATAGACAGTAATCAATTATAACGCTATTTTATTATATTAATTAATATTTATTAATTAAAGATAAGGGTTAAATTTTTCCATCAGATAATATATTGCTACGATATTCATCTACTCCGAAATTTGATAATTTTTTAATCGATATTTGGAGCTAATTTCATTCGGAGCAATCAATTAATAGTCCTATTCGGAGTATTCGTCGTCGTAGCAACATCCAAATTTTTGTAACCAGGTATTCGTAGTAATTGTTGTCGGAGTAAATGTATTCGGAGGATTTTTTTACAGTGTCGGAGTAAATGAATGTCGGGGCATCATCAGTTCGTGGCAATCTCCGGACCCTTATTAATAATGCATTATTAATATATTATTGTTATTATTATTCCTAAATTATAGTTTAATATATTAATTATAAATAAACACCAACAAATAAAAAAAGCAAAATTAAATTAATAATTATTTAGCATAGGNATTAAATTAATAATTATTTAGTATAGGTATATTTATTCATATTTCGAATAATTTTTCGATTCTCTCGATAAATAATAATAGTTGATTATTCTTATCATACGAGCAGACGATTTTAACTTCGAGTGATTTTTCGAGAGATTCGCTCGATTATGAAAATGTCTCGATTACTAATCATTCGATTATGCCCATCACTCACTAGTTGGCTATACTCCATCATTGAAAACAACCGTAACAAAAAATCAAGAAACATGTGCCCGGTCTATGACCAGTGGTGCAACTAGAGTTCAATTTTTAGGGGTGCTACAATTATGAATCGCTTACAAAATCATTGGGGCTCCGTCCAACACCTTCAACTTAACATAATCCCAATATTTAAATTAAAGTACTAATATTATATTTGCAATATCATTATTGCAAAAATTAATATAACACATCTAATTTTTTTACTATAGTATTTGACTATATTATATTTTTTTTAATTTATAATTTAATACTAAGAGAGTAATTTTAAAGTGTTAAACATAATTTTTGGTCAACATTTACAAATGTGGTTAAAATTTCTTCGGAAACAATGCAATTAGCAAGATCCCTTTGAATATTTATAATACTTAAATTTGTAAAACGTTGCTGCAATAAGCTGCTTCGTAACTAGTTTTTCAAACTCCTCATGGAGAAAAACTTCGTTCGCATGTCGCAGAACTAACCAACCTGCATTAACTTGTATACAATGGGAAATATTTCTTTATTTATAATTTCTTTTATTTCATCTTTACTGTTTTGAAAGCAATTATTTGCTACTAGCATTTCTGATTTTAAGCATTCGATGTTAGAATTTTCTATGTCCTAAAATCGTAGAATATTTATTAACTTTCTAAAATATAAAAATAATAATAATAATAACGACTATACTATTATAGCAACCGATAACGACGAGCAGTTAATTCTAAAAATAAATTACCCTTAATGGTATATTACTATATACTAATATTTTACCAAAGGATGCGGCACAATAATCACTAAGACAAAAAATATATTTGTAAGTTTCTTTACGCCGACCGCCGGCGTGATGTTCGTTAAAACAAACACATTAAGCTCTAAGACTAGCCACCCAATAAGAAAAGCTCACAATGAATATTTAAAGTTGGGTTAGGTTTATTATAACATTAAATAATTTTTTAAATATTTGAGGTTTAAATTTTAATTGATATTTATTTCCACAATAAGAAAAATAAAACATTATTATTTAATGAACAAATAAATTTAAAATAAAAAAAGATTCACCAAAACAAAATTCACTTTAGATTCATTTTAAGAAAATAATATTCCAAAGCCAAAAAAGAAATTTAAAAAGAACAGTCCCACTGAGTAAGAATGTTGAGTAGTGTTGTAGATTTTGTGTACATTAAAATTACGGTAAAAACTGATTTTAATAATATGACACTTCTATTCAACACAATTAAAGACAATACTGAATGCGTTTTAAACGAGTTTTAATTATTCTAAGTTATACGGCAATATCTAGGATTGATCAATTAACTTCTGTGAATGAGACAGAGCACGTATTTTCTAATTACACACCGTATAATTTCCATATTTTATCGCAAAAGAATAGTAACACTATTTAATATTTTATAAGTTTAACTTCACTCTACATTATAATTTATTGAATTTCAAATTGGTTTATTTTTATATTTTATAGTGACAAGATACAGTCCCTGCTCTAGATGCTAAACTATGCCGCTCTCAATCAATCGCCTAGCTATTAATACAACCGGTAGTTTGAATACACACCGGTACTTTAAGGCAGTGCTTCTCAAACTGGGGGCCGTGGCTATATGACTGGTGGGCCGTGAAATATTTATTCCTTTTTAAAAATATTTTCGGTTATTTAGTTATTAAACAGACCATATGATTAATCATAGCCGATAAAGTCTAATGTTAGATAGTTTTTATTTAATAAGAATGAGATAAGAATCTAATGTGAGATAAAATGCAATAAAATTATAGACTATCGACAATGATGATAACTTTAATGATATAGCATTACAGTCGTACAGTCGTACATTCGTGTTTCTTTGTTCGATATCGTTGGTTTTGTGTTGTGTTAAATATTATTAAAAATTAAAAATGGAAAAGTGGTTGAGAGCAAATATAAAAACAGATACTTCTAGTTCTAGCTCAACAACCAATAAAAAAAAAAATGAATTTTTGCCTGCTAATAATAAAAAAAAACGCAAGTACAATTCAGAATATATAAAATTTGGTTTCATTGTATCATGCGTAAATAAGGAAGAACGACCAATGTGTGTCATATGTTTAAATACACTTTCAAACGATTGCATGAGACCTGGAAAATTAAGTAGACACTTAATTACTATGCACCCCGAACACCAAAATAAAACGTCAGATTTTTTCGAAAGAAAAGCATCAGAACAAAGTCGGCAAGTAGTTTTTTTTGATAAACATACTAATTTAAATAATACACTTCTTAAAGCTTCTTTTGAAATGGCTTTACTAATTAGTAAAGCTAAAAAAAGTTTTACTATTGGAGAAAACTTGGTTTTACCTGCAGCAATAAAAATATGTGAAATTGTACACGGTGATAAAATTGCAGAGGCATTACGGTCCATCCCTGTTTCTAATGATACTATTAAAAGAAGAATAGACTGTATGGGAGATTATATAAAATCTCAATTATTAATTCAAATTAAAAGAAGTGACACTTTTGCAATACAACTCGATGAATCAACAGATCTTACAAATAATGCCCAGTTAATGGTATTTGTGAGATATCAATATAATCTACAAATAAATGAAGATTTACTTTTTTGTGAAACTCTTTCTGAGACAACTAAAGGAATAGATATATTTAAAAAAGTAAATGATTTTTTTCTTATAAACGAACTATTCTGGTCCAAATGTGTTGGTGTATGTACAGATGGAGCAGCAGCAATGACTGGTAAAATATCAGGGTTTAAAGCAGAAGTGATGAAAGTTAATTCTGATGTAAAATTTGTTCATTGCATTATACATAGAGAACATTTAACTTTTCGAAAAATTGGCTGTGAACTGAATTCAATAATGAATGATGTAGTATCAATGGTAAATTTTGTGAAAAGCCGTGCTCTTAATTCAAGACTTTTTAAAATTTTATGTGAAGATGTGGGATCCAACCATAATACACTACTATTCCATACTGACGTTCGTTGGCTATCCCGAGGTAAAGTTTTAAAAAGAGTTATAGAACTAAGTGATGAGCTCCGTATATTTCTCTGTGATATTAAACCAGATTTATCTGCACTGTTAAGTGATGAAAAATGGATGTGTTTAGCTTCATATTTAGCAGATTTTTTCGATAAAGTTAATGAATTAAATCTATCTCTTCAAGGTAAAAGTACAAACATTTTAATACTTACCTCAAAAATTCAAGCATTTAATCAAAAATTATCTTCTTGGTTAAATGCATTTAACAATGGAGATTCCTCAATGTTTCCGAGTTTACATGATTTTCTTACTGCTAATGAACTTTCAATAGCAATTTCAGTTTCAAGTGTAATAACTGACCATATGTCTTCAATGCTAACATTTTTATCTAAATATTTTCCAAATTTAAATGAAGATAATGAACTAAATTGGGTAAAAATACCATTTTCTATTTCTTTAAAATACGATCATATTCCATGGGCCGCAAAAGAGCAACTAATTGAAATTAGAGAAGACTCAACTCTTGAAACAGAATTTAATGAAAAAGAACTTACTGAATTTTGGTTAAGACGACAGCAAGAGTATCCATTAATTTCAAAAGCGGCATTACTTATATTAATGCCTTTCGCATCGACATATCTTTGTGAAACTGCATTTTCACAACTTCAAATTATAAAAAACAAACATAGATCATGCATTTCACAACAGTCGTTAGAAGCAAACTTGCGTATTTCAGTTTCAAATATCACACCGGACATAAATATGTTATGCGAAAATATGCAAGCTCACCCGTCACATTAATAATCATCAACATTACTACTGAATATTTTTGTATTGTTTTTTTTATTACCAATTAATTGAAGTTTATATAAGTTTAAAGTTTAATACTATTATAAAATTGTTTCAAAAATATATTAAAAACATTTATTTACTATACATTTTAATAATCTATTTATGTGAAATAGTCCATTTCGTTTTAGTATATAATTAAGAAAAAATAATTAATGATTTTGATTAAGGGGGCCTTGACAGTTTCACATTAAATTTAGGGGGGCCCCATGACAAAAAAGTTTGAGAAGCACTGCTTTAAGGAGTGCAAAGTCCATCAAGTCTCGGCCGGCCACGACTGGTCGTCGACTGACGGTTACGATATATGCGTTCAGGGTGCCGATTATTGAAAGAATGATATAATTATAATATAATCGCATGATATCAATAGTAGTGTTTCTTTAAAAATAGTATAAATTTAAAGAGTGAAAATCATTTGATATTTTGTCTACTGAGTAAAACCTAGTAATATAATTTAATCAAATAATTTCAATACTTTATAATAAATAAGGTTCCACTTTTAATGTATTTATAAAATTAATCTAGACCACTTCCGAGATAACCAACTCCATGACAATTAATCATGAGCAATTTTCATTTTAGATAAACTATGATTGTGTTGGTTAATACTCGAAAAATTGTATTCTCAGTTTATAAATCTCTATATATATAAATTATGTACGCATAATTATTGTTTTAAAAAATAATATACCTCGAAATTGTTTTTCTAGTGAAATAAAGCTATAATAGAAATGTTTGTAATTTTATTTATTAAAGTAATAGTTCATTATCAAATGATAATAAAAAAAAAAATTTGGCTGGCTTTAGCAAATAAATGCGTACACAAAAATTATTTAAAAAAACCCAGCACAGGGGGGTCGCGGCACAGTGGCGACGTGGCATAGTTGGATCAAGTATAATGATATCTGACAGTGATTAAAATTACTATCAAAAAAAAACGCTTCGATGCAAATCTTTAGATAGTGTTTAATTTTAAAAAATTGGTGGATTATTCCAAAAGCTTCATAAACTGCTAGTTCCTTATTAATATCCTGATTAGGACAAAGTATGTAGAATAAAAAAGAGATTATTAGAAAATAGTATTTCCCATAAAAAAATTATATTGATCAATACACTTTTCAATAAGTTATAGCATTATAATGTTAAAAATGTAAAAAAAAAAATTGAGAATTTTCACACAATAATAGCATTTGGTA